>NW_009941353.1:0-11427 GCF_000696875.1 Nestor notabilis | reverse complement strand
GTTGCCGGCTGGACTTGAACCACGACAGCAATGTGGAATAAATTAGACAGCTTATATTTCAGTTATTGGAAAAAACTCTTGTTAGTCTATCCCCGGCTCAGAATTCTTGGAACTGAACAATTGTAGGCAAGTAAAGATAGCAGGAAAATTTTTAACATATAGAAGACAGGAAGAAGATAAATCCAAGTTACTTTTCTGACAGAATAAGATTCAGTCTGTTTAGGAGAGAAAGAGCAGCTGTCATGTACCTTTGCATTAGTAAGAACTTTTTAAATTACTATAATTTATTTACTGTTTTAAATGATATCTTCATAAGTGAGGAACAGAAACAGATGAAACTATCATGGAAAAATTAATAAGGAAAACTTACTTTAGACAGCAGTTATCAATTGCTCATTCTAGAATAGAGTTCATCCAATCTGTGATTATATCTCAGCACTAGATAATGTTGAATTAGATATAATCATACAATCATAGAATGGTTAGGCTTGGAAAGGACCTTAAAATCATCTAGTTCCAACCCCCCTGTCATAGGCAGGCGTAACTCACCCTAGACCGTGTTGCCCAAGGCTCTGTCCAGCCTGGCCTTGAGCACTGCCAGGGAGCATTTACCACTTCCTTGGGCAACCTGTTCCAGTGCCTCACCACCCTCACAATAAAGAACTTCTCCCTTATATCTAACCTGACCTTCCCCCATTTATGTTTAGACCCATTACCCCTTGTCCTATGTCTACAGTCCCTGATGAAGAGTCCCTCCCCAGCATCCTTGCAGGTCCCTTCAGATACCGCAAGGGTGCTATGAGGTCTCCACACAGTCTTCTCTTCTCCAGGCTGAACAGCCCCAACTTTTCCAGCCTGTCTTCATACGGGAGGTGCTTCAGCCTCGTGGCCCTTTTCTGGCCTTGCTCCAACAGCTCCATATCCTTCTTATACTGATGACACCAGAACTGGACACAGTACTCCAAGTGAGGTCTCACAGAGTCAGAGTAGAGGGGCAGGATCACCTCCTTTGACCTGCTGGTCACGCTTCTTTTGATGCAACCCAGGATAAGGTTGGCTTTCTGGGCTGCAAGCGCACACTGCCAGCTCATGTCAAGCTTCTCATCAACCAACACCCCAAGTCCTTCTCTGCAGGGCTGCTTTGAATCTCTTCTCTGCCCAACCTGTAGCTGTGCCTGGGATTGCCCCGACCCAGGTATAGGACCTTACACTTTGCTTGGTTAAACTTCGTAAGGTTGGCATCAGCCCACCTCACAAGCGTGTCAAGGTCTCTCTGGATGAAATCCCTTCCCTCCAGTGTATCAACCGAACCTCTTAAGCTTAGTGCCATTCACAGACTTACTGAGGGCACACGCAATGGCACTGTCCATGTCGCTAACAAAGATGTTGAACAGGATTGGTCTGAACACCAACCCCTGAGGGACACCACTCGTAACTTGCCTACACTTGGACATTGAGCTGTTTACCACAACTCTTTGCATGTGGCCATCCAGCCAATTCTTTATCCACTGAGTGGTTCATCTATCAAATTGATGTCTCTCCAATTTAGAGACAAGGATGTTGTGCGGGACAGTGTCAAATGCTTCGCACAAATCCAGCTAGATGACGTCAGCTGCTTTGTTCCTATCCATCAGTTCTGTAGCCCCATCATAGAAGCCCACCAATCTGGTCGGACAGGATTTCCCCTTAGTGAAGCTATGTTGGCTGTCACCAACCACCTCATTGTTTTTCATGCTTTCCAGGAGAATCTGCTCCAAGATTTTACCAGGCACAAAGGTGAGACTGACTGGTCTGTAGTTTCCTGGGTCTTCCACTTTCTCCTTCTTGAAAATGGGGGTTATATTTCCCTTCTTCCAGCCATCGAGAACTTCACCAGACTGCCATGATTTTTCAAATATGATGGACAGTGGCTTAGCAACTTCATTTGCCAGCTCCTTCAGGACCCGTGGAAGGATTTCATCAGGTCCCATGGACTTGTGCACGTTCAGGTTCTTAAGATGGTCTCAAACCTGATCCTCTCCTACAGTGGGCCTAAGGTCTTCATTCTCACAGTCCCTGCATCTGCCTTCCAAGACTTGAGTGGCAAGACTAGACCACTTGCCAGTGAAAAATGAAGCAAAAAAGTCATTGAGAACCTCAGCCTTCTCCAAATCAAATGTAGCCAATTGTCCCATTTCCATCCAAAGAGGGCCCACATTATCCCTAGTCTGTCTTTTGTTTGCAATATAGCTATAGAAGCCCTTCCTGTTATCTTTGACATCCCTGGCAGGACTCAGTTCTAACTGGGCCTTATCTTTCCTGGCCTTATTCCTATCTTCCTGGAAAATGTTCCTGTGTTCTATGGCTGTATTTTTGTGGAAATGCATAGACTATATGAGTATGAATAAAAAAAATACCTTGTAGTCTGTTATTTACTACTGTTATTTCAATTGAAACCTATATGTATAGAATAAAAGTCTCTTTCACCTAGTTAATAGTTTTAAAATGCAGTAAATATAGAGGATATTTCCTCATCTAAATCTCAATAAACCTCAGTGTTAAAATGGAAGTCCCTGGTCCTTGGTCTTTCAGCCAAAACATAGATGATTAATCATCACCTCACACAACAGATAATCTATTTCTGCTCTTCATTTGGCTTTCCTGACCTCTGCTTGTACTGAAATAATGAAGAACAATTTTACATTTAGAAAGCCTTGTTAAACTTGTTAACCTGGTGGGTATTATCAACATTGGGTTTGCAACAGCATTATTTCTCTGATTTGTTAGGATTACCAATTTACAGCAGTATGAGTAGTATAAAAATCAGGCCTTCTGGTGCTTAACATAGTTTATCTTTTGTACAGGCAAATGAGCACTTTTCTAAGTCGTAATCAAATGTTTGTCAAGATATACATTATAGTAATTCAAAGAGTGTTTAAGTGTACTTGTTTACCATATGAAAGTTGGCATGTAGTTTTAATGAAGTTTTGCAGCTGAAGGTTTAACAATATTGGCATGTTCACTTAACTTATGTATATTGGGGCTTGACTTTGTACATTTGCATTTCTAGTGTTGAGTGGAACATTAAGGCCCTGAAAATCTTCCTCTGTAATGTTCAGTAAACTTTATCTATGTGTAAATCCTGTATTTAATTAATATGTAAACCATATGCTAATATACCATTATCATGCTAGTCATATGGAAAATTTCAAAAGGATTTCTAGAATTAAAGTTCAGAATACCGAAAGAGGATTATGAACATTTGATTGTTAATTGGGCATCCTTAAATAGCTCTGTAATCTCCTTATTTTTAATATTTATATTTTAGATACAGAAAAGAAATTAAGATGCATTTTCCTTTTCCTGTTTACTTTGAAAGTAGTATAGAATTATGTTTTCTGACACTGTTTACAATCTGGGAAACACAGTGATAAGTCAATAAGCATTTTAAAATTGGGGGATGGGAGTGCAGAATTAAAATGTATATAATCATCATAGAATCATAGAATGAATGAATAGAATCATAGGGACCTGAAGGATAATCTAGTTCCAACCTCCTTAACATGGGCAGGGACACCTCCCACTAAACCAGGTTGCTCAAAGCCATGTCCAGCCTGGCCTTGAACACTATCAGGGCAACCTGTTCCAGCACCTCACCACCCTCACAGTGAAGAACTTCTTCATTATATCCAATCTAAATCTACTCTCTTTCAGCTTAAAACATTCCCCCTTATCCTATCACTACATGCTTTTGTATACTGTCCCTCTCCAGATTTCCTGTCGGCCCCCTTTAAGTACTCGAAGGCTGCAACAAGGTCTCCTTCTCTTCTCCAGGCTGAATAAGCCCAACTTTCTCAACCCGCCTCCATAGGAGAGGTGTTCCAGCCCTCTGAGCATCTTTGTCACCTTCATCTGGACTCAGTTGAGCAGGTTCACACCCCGCTTGTGTTGGGGTCCCCAGAGCTGGACACAGTACTGCAGGTGGGCTCTCATGAGAGTGGAGTGGTAAAATGACCTCCCTCAACCTGTTGGTCACAGTACTTTTGGTGTAGCCCAGCATATGGCTGGCTTTCTGGGCTGCAAGTGGACACTGCCGGCTCATGTTGAGCTTCATCCCCAAGTTCTTCTCCTCAGGGCTGCTCTCAATACAGCTCTGCCCAGCCTGTGGTTGTGCTTGGGATTGCCCCAGGGACAGGACCTTGCACTTAGCCTTGTTGAACTTAATGAGGTTCACATGGGACTGCTTCTCAAGCGTGTCAAGGTCCCTCTGGATGGCATCCCTTCCCTCCAGTGTGTCGACTGCACCACACAGCTTGGTGTTGTTGCAGACTTACTGAGATTGCACTCTATCTCACTGTCTCTGTCACTGACAAAGATGTTAAACAACACCGGTACCAATACCAACCCCTGAGGAATGCCACTCATCGCTGTTGGACGTTTAGCCATTGACTACAAGTCTTTGAATGTAACCACCAAGCCAATTCCTTCTCCACTGAGTGGTCCTCCATTGAATCCATGCCTCTCCAGTTTAAAGGCAAGAATGTTTTTTGGGACAGTACCAAATGTGTCAGTAGTTTATTGGCATACTGCTGACCACACCTGGTTTAATAATTTCTGGTTTTAAGGGATACCACAGAGTGATAACTGAGCAACTAAGCAACTTCAAATAAAGTAAGATCCAAAACTTAGCTATAATTCTTGGAAATCTTCCATATTTCAGAAAGCAGAAGGCTAGACATATGTTAAAAACAACAACAAAAAATACAGTCCTGTGTTTCTGAAAGTACACCTGTACCTTAGCTGATTTGGAACAGAATGGGTAGAATTTGGTAGCTTTAGTGCAAAAAAGTACAGAATTTTCTCCAAAGGGTTTTGGATAGCAGCTGAAGGAATTTCTCTGTGCACAAATTGGCATTGCAGTAGATGAAGCTATTGGTAACAATGTAATTCCCTGATGTCATGTTGCTTCAATTACCACACTGTACCAAGGATGGGCTGATGATGGGATTCTCATGCATCTGTTTGGTGGAGACATCACTGTGCAACACTGGGGCCACTGCACATAACAGTTAATGCCAAAGAATGAGGGAAACAAGCCTCCAGTTTTTGAAAGTTAATCTGCAGAAGAATAAATGATGAGCTGTATGTGTTTTGTGCTTTTTGGGAATGACTAGAGACTTATAGGAATATTTAGAGGCAAGGAACAAGAATATTTCTAACATTCAGTCGGAGCATCATGTTGGTCCATTTTATTTTCGAAATGATGCTGCGTATCAGACCTCAATATGGCTCTTCTTATGAAAGAACCTCAGAGATACTGTATTAAAAATATCTTATAAACCAATAAAAGTCTTTTTTTGTTTTGTTTTGTTTTTTATCTTACTTTCTTGATAACTCAACTGTTTTCCAGGGTACAATTGAACAATAAGGGAAATAAATTGTTTCCTACTGTATATTCCTGAGTTAACCTCAACAATAGCCATCTGTCCTGGTATACCACATCACTGGGATTTAAAAATTAGAAGTAAACATAATACACATCTTACGAACTTACTGCATACTTGATATACTGCGCTGCTTTCAGTATGGTAAGTGCTGCTGGGTGTAACACTTACCTGCATTCCATCTGTTTAATTTGTTTTCATAACAACATTAGAAAAACAGACCTTTCATGAGTGTTTCTCAAGAGGTTTTAATTTATCTTTTTAATATTATTTATTTACAGACACTGCTACTTATATATTTGTATCCTAAATAGAACTATTTTTATCTTCATACACTCTGATTTCATGGCAGTTGGTTAAGTGTGTGTGATTGGATCAACATGATGCCCCTGTCTTCTTTTAAGGCTTATAATCCATTCCAGAAATCCTGTTCATTACATCACATGTCACCCAGATGGTTGTGAAGTGTACTGTAAATATTGATGAATTCAATCTGGAGTTCACAATTAAGGCAGCACAAAAAATTATGCCCTTATAAGCCTTTTTTTTTTTAATGATTTGAAGACTTTTCGTCTATGATCCAATGTTTCAGTGCAAACCACAAACTCCCTAAAAAATCTAAAATTTTCTTATTGTAATAGCATAACTACTACTGCCTTTTTTAGTAAACCCTTGTTTCTATATGCTCACAGTTGTGTCATCTACTGAAACTGTTCCCTCACCTGCTAAAACATCTCTCTATGGATATGATTTTCTTTTTTGCACCAGTTACAATAGCTATACAGAAGTTCTCCCATCATACAAACACATTCTTGAGACTTCTGGAATATGCTTTGTGATGAGTACAAAGCACCTTATAGCAAGAGAATGAAGCTAAAAGCCAAGACGAACAGTTCTTCCATTTTAGAAAAATCACCCACTTGAATAGTAGAGGGGTCCTCCCATATCTCACAGAGTTTAAGCTTTTTTCCTAGCCTGTGAAATAAAGACTTGAACACAATTTTTTATCTTTTATTTATCTGTTTAGTGGCTATTCTTAGGAATTCTCTTATTTTTAGTCAAAAAAAGTGCATCTAAAACAGGACAAAGCTTCTGATCTCTTTGACGTCAGGATATGTCTGACAGGAATTATTGATTCTAAAAAGTCAACATTAACTTATAAAAAGGCTGTGGTAAAATCTTTGTTAACTAGTCTATGCTTACCACTTCAGCAGAAGTTCTGTCACCTGCTGCTACTTGTAAATATTATTTTTTTTGACACTGAAATCTGCTCTTGGCATAGCATGAATCTTATAGAGCATTTAAAATAATGGGAGGAATATTAATTAAGCAAGAAACTTTTGACTGAAAAAGATTAATTCAAGATTATTTTTTTTTATTTATGAAGATTTTCTTCAGTACATATTTTAAAGAAAATGTGCTTGAAATTACATCAAACATTTTAAAGGGTATTTCAATCTTCAAAGACTGAAGAAGGCTGAAAAAAATATTGGATAAAACTATATGAGATAGTGCATAGTGCACAACTACTATTTATGGGAGTACAATTGTGAAGAGAACAGTTCTTAAAATAAGGTTGCACAAGACCACATCCAGATGGCTTTTGATTATCTTCAAGGACAGAGACTCCACAACATCCCTGGGCAACCTGTATCAGTGCTCAGACAGTCTCAAAATTTCCATTTCCTTGTTAAGATGGAACTTCCTATGTTTCAGTTTGTGCTCAGTGTGTCTTGTTCTGTCATTGAGCACCAATGAGAAAAGCCTGGCTCAGTCTTTACACTCCCCTTACAGATATTTACATATATTAATGAGCTCCCATCCAAGCCTTCTCTTCTCTTCAGCTGAACAGTCCCAGCTGTCTCAGCCTTTCCTCACAGGAGAGATGCTTCAGTCCCTCCGTCATCTTTGTGGCCCTTTGTTGTATCCTATCCAGTATGCCCATGTGTCTCTTGCACTAGGGAGCCCAGAACTGGAAACAGTACTTTCTGTTAACACAGACTTTCTGTTTAGCTTAGAAAGTGCTTAATGTTTCGTTACTATGTGTTGATTTTAAATTGGATTTCAGAAAGGTAAAGCAAAATAAACTAATGTGACAAAATGCTGCTTTTTTTTTTTTTTTTTTTTTTCCCCACCAAGACAGATTGGCTGCTTGTCATTGAAATCTGCTTTATGTTCACAGTTTATCCTTTCTTAACACATTGTCATACATCCACACCGCGATCACCTCCTGCCCCTCCAGACTGAGTTCCTGAAACTAAATTAGCTTTGGTGAAGCTTTATGCTAACCTGCCTAGAAGGAAAACTACAGGAGTAAGTAAAATACATTTCATGTTAATATTTGGAAAAGCCTTGTGAAATACTGCCTGATTCTGTTAGTTGTAAATCAGTCACTGCCAAAATATCCTCAAATGAGTGGTTTATCTGTAGTGACAATGTAAATGCACTGGAAGGGTGAACATTTTGAAAATGTGTACATAAGGTTTTGTCACACAGCCTAAAAATGAACGGCATTGTTCTTTAATTTTTCCCTCCCCCTCATCTGTCTGTAATAAGTAGCACTTCACAGGTACTTTTCAATGGTCTAAAATACTGTAAACATGAAAAAGTATGCTGTCTTGGTTTCAGCTGTGATTGAGTTAATTTTCTTCCTAGTAGCTGGTGTAGTGCTGTGTTTTGGGTTTAGTCTGAGAACAATGCTGATAAGTCACCAGTGTTTTAGTTGTTGCTAAGTAATGCTTACCCTGATCAAGGACTTTTCAGTCTCTCATGCTCTGCCAGTCAGGAGTTGCATGGGAAGCCGGGAGGAAGCAGAGACAAGACACCTGACCCAAACTAGCCAAAGGGATATTCCATACCACAGAATGTCATGCTTAGTATAGAAACTGAGGGGAGTTGTCCAGGAGAGACTGATCACTGCTTGGGAATGGGTGAGCATCAGTCAGCAAGTGGTGAGCAGTTGTGTTGTCCATCACTTGCCTTTCTGGGGCTTTATTTTTCTTTCTCTTCTGTTATCTTTCCTTTTCATTTGATTCTCCTGGCCACCAAGCTGGGGACGGTGTGGGAGGCAGAGCAAGCAGATGCATGGTATTTAGTTGCTGGCTGGTGTTAAACCAGATCATATGCTCAGTGAACACTGAGTGCTATTACTCACTTCAGGAGAATTAGAGCTCTCACAACATGTAAACACACTAAAACTGTGAAAATTAATTGCTGATTTTATAGTCTCCTACATAAAGATGGAAGATCATAATGTTTATCATCTGTAACAAAACATGCTAGTGGAAAAATCTTGCGGAAACATTCATCCACTAACCAGAAATGTTCATTGCTCTTGTCAGACCACAGACCATTTCAGCAAGGTTGGCACACTATTGAGAACAGGGAGACTGCTGGCACCAACGCTGCAGATTTAATAGCATCTGGATATTTCCACACCTGAATGGAAAATTCTTAAATAGGTGATCAAGGTTCATTTAGGGCACTTTATATTGGAAGGGTATTAAACAGCCTCAAAAGAAGCAAAGGTTTTGTCCTCCTCAGGCAGACTTTAAAATACAGTCCTGAGTAAATCAGGCCAGTGCATAACTATGTCATAAAACATAGAAGGGAGATGTATTACATGCATTATCACTCAATGATTTTGAGAATTTCAGTAGCTGTGAAACGAACATCCCTGGGTGTGAAGATCAGTGAGGAACTTTCAACTACTTTTAACATTTTTCCTTTTTCTTTTCCTTTTTATTCAGTTTTGTTCTTGGGTTGGTGAGGGGAGGATATCTTCTGACTTTATGAACGTTGTCCTGCTCACTAATTTCCAGCAACTTCCTCCAAAGTCAATAGAGAAGAGACTATTGTTAGAGGGCATTATGTCTGAAGTGCACCTTCATGGCTGTTCAGTTCTTTGTTCAAAAATGTGTAGAGAAGGAAAAAAGAAACCAAAACAAACCAAAGCTTTTTCTGGAAAAAATTTCATTGTACTTGAACAACATAAGGACAAGATTCATCACACTTCAAAACTCCCGATCTGTTCCCTTTATATTTAACTTAGAATTATTACTGCTTTCAGCAGGTGCCTATTTTCTGTCCTTCCTGATTCAGTGATGTAACCTCCTTCAATCAAAAAAAAAAAAAATAAAAAAATCAAGCAATATTACTATCTGTGCGATTAAGAACTTCTGAAAAAGGGAAACACCTGATTGTTTAAAATTAAATAAAATATCATTGAGCTTCAGAGATACTCTACTTTTTGGCCTTAGAGTGCCAAGCCAAAATGTCAAGTTCACAAATCAGTGAATTTTTTTCTGCCTTCGTATGTGGATTGTTAGGTATCACAATGGAGTAGAAAAATGACAATGTCATTCATAGTAATCACCACCATCTTACAAGTACTCTAATAATAACATGAAATAGAGTTGAGATTTATGAGAATATCTTACAGACAATTTCACTAGATATCACAAACACTACAAACTACTTCTCCTATTCTGTATTTATTCTGTCATCTGTCAGTGGTGCAAAATAAACTATGGAAGATATGAAGAGATTTGAAGCAATATAAGTTAACATTACATGCATTATGAAAGTTTTTAATGAGAACACTATTTACTTATGCTTCATATTGTATTCCTGATTTTTCAGCAGAAGTCCACATAGAAATTGACTTAAAACCTGGAAATATAGTATGACTTTGATATTTAAAGTACAATAGCAAGTGGCTATGTCTGAGAGCTTTAGAAATTTCTTTCAATATAATTGTGACTTGAAACTACAGAATAAAGGAAGGTAATGAAGATCAAAATAAAGGTAGTTAAACAAAAAAAAAAGCAATTTCCTATCTTAGAAAAGAATAAGAATGATCAGTCCTTATTGTTTTTAAGAAGTACACAAAAATTTCTAAATTTAGCATAATAATGAGATAAAACTGTACTGAAATACTTGCAGGCATTGCTGGGTTTGGCTCCTGAGGAACATGGTCATTTTTTCAGTCTCATGTATTTCTCTGACAATTAGTAATACTAAAAAAACGCTTTTTATGCTGGAAGGTAAAAGAGTTTGGGGTTTTTTTATATTTATGTCTACTGTTATTTGAATCTCTGTGTTAATACCCTAATTGAATATCATGCATGTATTTAAATCATTTGAATACTAACACTGCTGCAGAACAGTTCTAATTATCTCAGTTTTAGCCTGTTTGACCATCTGAACTATACTGCAGCTGGATCAGGAAAATTAAGAGCCTGAGTTTCTTATTCCACCAAGAGGTAAGATATTTCCTGCACTGAAGTTAGACTCCCTGAATGTTAATTTGATATGTGGTCAAAGTTGCTCTGTAAATGTAAGAAGAATGCTGGAATGTCAAAATCCTATGTTTTTATTCTGAAATAATTGAAGGTTATAAAGATGCCACGTCCCAACAAGAGAGATAGCAGATGCAGGTGACAAGGAATTTAGCTGTTCAGAGGTAAAAGATACACAACTTAGGATGGCTGGCTCTGAGAAAGTGAGAAGGTATGTGAGTTGCTGTAGGGACTCCTGAATACAGAGCAGGACATTTGAGAAAGTTATTTTACATATGTAAATCATTTCAGTAGACTTCTCCACATGATTCATTCAAATTTTTATTTTAGAATATACACTGTAAGTGCATGGATCTATGTGCGTATTCTGTTAATCTTCTATGTTCTTCTACAATTGCTTCTTACTGATTCCTATGGACTGGAGTATAAATTCAGCTTGTGGTATGTTTAAAGTGGAAGAAAGGAATCTGAAAGAGAAGACTGAAAGAAAAGAAATTATAAAATGTCCTTTTGCTTGCAAAACATAGGTGTTCTGCTAATATTTACTGACGCTTCCTACTTCCACACTATTTTCTAATGGAAGCAGTAGTGTAGACAGCTCCATGAGAACTCTCAGAGCCATTGCTGTTTTCCCCTACTAAGGAAAAAAGGTACAGGGAGTTTCAAGAAATGGCTGTGACTTAGTGTCGTGGTTTAAGCCCAGC
>NW_009941352.1:0-1120 GCF_000696875.1 Nestor notabilis | reverse complement strand
ATCCCATTCCATCCAATCCCAACCAATCCCATTCCATTCCATCCCATCCCAACCAATCCTATCCCATTCCAACCAATCCCATCCCATTCCATCCCATCCCAAACCATCCCATCCCGTAGAATCCCATCCCACCCCATCCCATCGCATCCCATTGCAGCCCACCCTACCCCATAGCATCGCATCCCAATCCATCCCATCCCATCACACCCTACCCCACAGCATCCCACCCCATCCCATTCAATCCTATCGCATCCCATCCCACCCCATGCCATCCAATCCTATCGCATCCCATCTTGTCCCATCCCATTCCATCCAATCCTATTTCATCCCATCCCATCCCATCCCATAGCATCCTATCCTATCCCATCCCATCCCATCCCATCCCATCCCATCCCCCATAGCATCCCATAGCATGTTACACCAGCCCATCTCATGCCATCCCATCCCACCCTACCCCATCCCATCCCATAACCCATCTGGTAGGCAGGAACCAACCCTGCTCCAGGCATCTCCATCCATCCCAGGAGCTACCCCAAAACAAACCCAAAGCCCACCTTTCTGGAGTCCCAGAAAGAAGGATACACACACACAGTGTGCTGGGCTATAGGGACGCTGCCTTGAGTGACAGCCCCACCTCATGGCCTTGCAACACGTTCTCCCACAGCTTCAGTCTAGAATGTGTGTAGGTCATCTGGGCAACAGGTCACTATGGGGCCCTTATTGACCACATGTGGGACACCCAACCGCTCTGCTTGCATTCGTCACTGCAGCAGATGGACATGGCACAGGGTAGTATTAGGATTAGGTTTAGGGTTAGTGATTAGGGTTAGGGTAAGGGGTTAGGGTTAGGGTCTGGATTAGGGGTTAGTGTTAGAGTGTATGGTTATGGTTAGTGGTTAGCATTAATCATTAGGTTTTAGGGAGAGGGTTTGGGGTTAGGGTTCACCTCATTCCCAGGTATCTCCATCACTGCCAAATTTATTCATCCACCCCACATTAGCCCTGATCCCCTGAAAGTACCATATAATCCATCTAGTAAGCAGGATCCAACCTTCCTCCTGCCATCTCCATCCTTCCCGGGAGCCCTAAGCCACCCCAAAACTACATGGTACACCAAAAG
>NW_009941351.1:38372-50701 GCF_000696875.1 Nestor notabilis | reverse complement strand
GGCCGGCCCCGCCCGGCACCCTGGGGGTGGGTCCTGCCCACGGGAAAGGGCTGATGGCGTCCTGCTCCCCCCAGCCCTTCAACAGCTTTCCCCCGATCTCCACTGGCCCGGGCTTCTCCCTGGCCAAGTGCTTGTGCCGGCAGAGCCCTGCTGATTTCTGGTGTGGGACTATAGTTATTGATTGATTACCAGCACGGATCCTGCTTGTCTCTGCACTGCGAGTGTCCTGTCAGCCACCGAGCTTGCTACCATAAACACGTTTGTGGAGAGATGTGTCTTTTTCTTAATTTTATGTGTCGTTTTTCTACAGCAGTAGAAAGAATGGCTCTTTTCTTATTCAGCCTGAGAGAAGTTGGGGACTTTGACAGCACCATATTAATCGCTGAACACCCGCTGTGTCATACAACCTGGTCTATAATTTTCACAGGTCATTCATTTCCTTGGCTCTTTTAAGGTCTTGCTTCCCTTGACAGGGGTTTGGGCCTCTGAATTAGTTACAGATATGAAACATTTGTTGTTTGAAAGTGGAAATAACAATTGAGACACTTTCCTGGACTGGGATACTGGAGGTGTTTTCAGGTTTCTTGGCTTTTAGAGGAAATATCATGAAAGAAATAAACCTTGGCTATGCCTTTGGGTCCTCTGGAAAAGCTTACTGCTTCAACTCATAAGGAGCCTGATAAAAGGGAATCTGAGCCCTACCAGTCTTCCTGTGCCTTCCCTTCCTAATTTTACACACTGTCTTCTGCAAGGTATCATCAGGATTATATCTCATGGGACAGCCAAGGCATGAGTGAGGTTTAGAAGGGTTTCTGGATGTTAGGTACAAAATGTAGCCTGAAACTCAGCTGAAAAGCTGGTAAAAGGTGTGACTCCAGCAAACGGAAACCAGAAGCTTGTCATGGAAACCTGGCAAGCACTTGGAATTTGTTGCTTAATGGAGAAACACTGTGTAACTTCTCTTTGCTGAGAGATCATGTTTAACCACAGCCAGGCTTTGCTGGCTATGAGCTATTGTTCTCACCAGGAAAAACAGCCTGCAGAGCTCAATGTAAATATGAGTCTGGAGAAATCCCTGGCCCCAGGCCAGCCTTCTAACTAGCCTTGTCCTAGCCTCTGCTGGGTTCCCCATCTATTGGAAAAGCCTCTGTACCAAATATGTTCAGATTAAAACTGAAAACCTGATGGTCCACACAATGTAGCATTAACTCTTCATGCAAAAAGTTAATTCACTTAGTTCTTTATTCAGACAGATTCAGTGGGAGTATGCTAGACAGCATGAGAGAGGGGAGTTACAGGTGGGCAAACAGTTCTGCTCCGCAAAGACCACTACCAGCAAGCTGAAAAGGAACCAGCCCACATTCCTTCTTGCCTGTCTAGTCCCATCTTGGTCCACCTTGCAGAAGGCAACCCTCATTTCTACAATGGATTCTGCACCTATATTGAAGACTAGTCCTTTGGATCAGCAATCACAGTATCTGTTTCATGTACAGGGGATTATTGCACAGTGCTCACACAGGATGCAGGTTCAGAGGCCTTTCAGTGAATGGCTACGCAGGAGCACAAGTACTGGTTTCATCCTGGCTGGAAAGATGAGTTAAGGACTGAGTCTCAGTGAGTTTTTCCTTCTCTAAGGGGAGAGAAACAGGAATTTCCCAATGCGAGTTATGGAGTGTACATGCCCAGGTCACCATCCAGAGGGGCTCACCTCTGCAGACACTATAGAGACCACCTCTGGTGAGACAGCTCTGAGTAGATGCCTGGCAAAGCTGAGAGGGATGATGTGGCAGAGCTCAAGGACTGGCAGGGATCACCTCTCAGGAGGCATAGGATCAGGCATAGGGGTGGTGCAGTTCCTCACCTTTCAACTGCCTTCTGTTCAGAAAAGAGATACAAGTTTTAAAGTTCCTTCAACCATCCCTTGTACACAGAGAAGTGAAAAACACTTCCCCAGTGCTGGAGAAATGGGAGGCTTTTACTGGAAAAGAAAACAATCCGTCTCTGCTTGAGGGTTTTGCAGGCAGGGCTGTTTACAGTAACTGATAGATTTTTCAGCTGGCCAGCATGACTAACTAACCATGATCACGAAAGTGCCCAGAAGAGCACTAAGAAAAGCACACAGCTTGAAGCTGAGCTTTCTCTCCTTCCCAGACTCAGCAGTTCGGCATCTTGCACAGAAAAAACTTGGAATGCAGCTTGAAAAAAGATCCAGACACGGTTCCTCCTGGGGAACTGGCTTCCAGGTGATACCCTGGGATTCTCACAGATTTCCATGAGAATTTTGTTATTTGTGGTGGCCTTGCAGACAGCAGCAACAATCAGTTGAAATTTAATCTGTGTCCTAATCACTGACACAGGCACACCTCCTGCCTTGTGGGCTCCTTTGGTATTAAAGCGTCTACTCTGACTTCAAGGGATGGGAATTTTCCTGTCATTGGAAAACAAAAGTAAAGCACCAATGAAGAGAGGAATCAGAGTTTCACTGGGACAAGTGAAACAACCACTGATATCAAAACCCCGCTTGTTGTTCCTTCACAGGCTGCAGGCCAGCTTGGAACTGTCTGCGAGGTTCTCCAGGTTATCCACCATAGTGATGATGGTTTCTATCTTATCTTCTGGAAGCACGTGAGAGGCATTGGAGCGAAACTTCTTCAGGAGTGATTCTTTGCTCAGAGGCTTCCTCCAGTGCCCATAGAAAGTGTCACATTTGCCTGTGAGGACGTCCCCGCTGTGCAGGAGCAGTGCCACCTCTCCGTACATCTTGTCAAAGTTGGCCACATTATCTTCAGGGTGCTCCACCACTACTTTGTCCAACAGCTCCCTCAGCTCCTGCCGCTGGATGCTGCTCTCTGTGAAGGAGCTCAGGCCCACTTCCCCATCCAACAGGGCAGTACAGGCATTGAATTGGAAGGAGTGTCTAGCCTGGTGTTCAGAGCTGGGGAAAGGCCGATTGATGTACTTTGACACTGGGATCTTCAGCACAATGGTGCGGATCAAAGAGGGAGAGAAGGACCCTGCATAGTTGATGAAGAGGTTCCGGACAGACAAAGCAGCATCCACCACCCAGTGCATACCCAGGTGGGCTGGGAATCGCTTGAAAGCAATATCCTGCTTCTCCAAGAGGAACTCATGGTGGTCACTTGGTGTGGAGAGTGGTTTTGGTTGATAGACTCTGTAGAAAGCACTGAATCCAGAGCAACCAGGGATATCATCCAGAATCAAGGGGTTGGCCTCCATTCCTCGGGCAGCCAGCAGTGCCGCTTCGAAGCCCAGGCGGGTGGCATTTCCAATGTGCAATGGCTTGGCTTGGGTGGCAGCGTTGGCCATGGGTGCCCCTGCAAGCGATGCGGCAATGCCCAAGGCGTGTGCGCACTGGGCCGTGCTGAGAGCCAGCAGCTTCGCTGTGGCTGCAGCACTGCCCATGGTACCGACCACTGACGGAGGGTGAAACCTGCAGATATGGGGGGAAATTCCAGATATGAGCATCCCTGCCTGCTTGGCACAGGGAGCACCCAAGAACTCGTTCACCAGACCTGCCTATGGGACTGGAATGAACTCCTGGTCACCTTCACGGCTCTGGTGTAGGTGGGATTCACCAAACTCAAAGTTTAGCCATCTAAAAACTAAATGTCATCTTGAATCTTCACTGGAGACAACAGAGTGAGCTCAGCATCTCCAGAAAGCATTTTTAGTTTTCCCTCAGAGTAGGTGGCATGGGTTGTTTCTACACAGCCAAACTTTCTTCCCCCAGACAAATAAGGTAGCACCATCCACAAACATGTCCAAGAGTAACACCTCCTGGTTGATACTATCTCTTGCACCACACCAGGGCACTGCGTGTCCTGTGGCCACAATTAAGCTGTCTGCATGGCTGTGGACACTGCCTGGTCTGTGCTTTTGCCATGGTTAGTTTAGGTGATGACACTGCAGACTCAGTGGTAGTCCTCTTGATGGTTAATTTTGAAGGAAGATCGCTGGAGGTCACCAAATGAATATGTGATGCCTTATCAGCTCTGGGAGAACTGGCATTTGGTTCTCAGGTCCTTACCCTGATCCTGAGTTCAGCTGGACTTAAACTTACATTTTGAATCCCTAAGTAGCCCTGTTAACAGACTCACCAACCCTCTTCTTGGTGAAGAAAAGGAGGTTTACCTTTTTGGAATGTTATGAGCCTCAGTGGAGAAATGCATGAGCCTTCCTTGCACTTCCAGGCCCACATTAAACGCCAGCAGGAAATCCATGCCATTGGGTTTGGTGCTTGGAGGTAGCATCTGGGTAGCTGCCAGAAGAGCTGGCAGCACAGCCCCTGATGGGTGAGTAGCAGGGTGCCAGGTATCATCGAAGTCCATGGAGTGAGTCTGCCAGAGAAATGGAGACAGGGACGTGCTGGTGTGGGGCTACGAGTCCTTGCTGATATTGCGAGGCTGCACCTGTAACAGCACCCACCCAGTCACCTAGTATTTCCCATAGAATCACAGAATGATTTTGGGGGGATCTTAAAGCTCATCCAGTTCCAAACCCCTGCTTCTTGTCATCCTAACTAGTGTCTTTGAAGGCACCATGGAGCAGAGCTGCTCCTGCAGAGCCCGCCTTACCGCAACTCCATTGGTGAACGCAGCCAGCGTGGGGGAAAGCTTTACTCCTGGCTTGCCATAGACAGAGCTCACAGCGACTGAAGAGTACAGCTCCTGTGAAAGGGAGGGAGAGTCAGGTGAGGCCCTTGAGGGAAGCAGTGACTGTGTGAGGTCAGAACACCCCTCTACTACAAGGCAGAAGCCCTGTGTCAGCCATGGACTTGGATGTGATAGTGGTGTCAGGACCACATTAACTGCATGGGAATATGGGGTCATTCCTACCCGGCAGTATTGCAGAGCAATGTCAAACACATGTGTCGTGCTGCCTACGAGGCCAACCCCGATGCTGTCGAGGATCATCCTCTTGCTTCTGTGACGGACAGTCTTGGACAAGTGCTCGGGTTGAACTGCATGGATGAAGGAGGCAAAGCTGCTGGTCACCGTCTCCTCCGGAGCACTCCTGGCCACCACTGCAGCACCAAGAGAGAGGGGAGAGGGTAAAGACACGTGTGGGCTGTGTGCTGATGGCTCACATGTGGTCAATACAAATTATGTCCATTTATCTGGAGAACAGGCAGAGCAGGAGCCCTGCTACGTTACCAGTGGTGCCCTGGTAGGAGTGAAAAAGAAACTTCCTATAGCTTCCATTATGTTTCAGCAAGTAGGACTAGACCCAAAGCCTGGATTTATACAGAAGTTGAGGTGTCTTGACTCAGCCAGCAAAGCCTCTTAAGCCATATGCACTCAAAAGGGTGATAGTGCTTAAAAAAAGTCTTTTTGTGTTCTTTCATAGTTGCGCTCAGCACATCAGAGGATCTAGCCTATGCTTCAGATGGGGATTAACCAGAACATTTCCTGAGCCTGGTGTTTGAAGGAAAGTTTTACCTGTCTCTGAGAACGTCTTTGCTAATAGACAAGAAGCAACATATCAAGCTTCCCAAGGCAAAGTCGGTGCCTATGTTTATGACCTGTAAGGCAGAGCTGGGCAGAAAGCACAAACTCCTGTCACTTTTGGGTTTGTAAGTCACCATTTCTGAACCTTTGGTGGTGTTAGAACTCAATGGAAAATATCCAGTTTGGGACTATTGTACTTTTTAATTTCAGTGACAAATTGTTTTGATGAATTTATGATTCATAGATTTATAATTCTTATGATCCATTATAATTTATAAGACAATTTTGAGAGTGCAGATGAGAGCAGGAAAACGATAAAATTCAATATAGCTAACCCATGCATGATTGCAAACCCACATATATGAGGGGTACACACACATGCACAGAGATCAAAGCTAGCATTAATGTCCAAATGAAACTACTGACATGAAAAAGTCTGGATGAGTGAAGCAACCCAGTAAAAACACTTTGCTTCAACACCTTACAGGAAACCTCATGAGAATCAGCAGATGATGACACTTTATTTTTCAAACAGAAAACATCCCAATTAAAAAAAATGACCATTCCCTAATTTCAGTAGCTTGTATTCATCCTTAAATGTCATCCCTACTGACTCACAGTTTGCTTGCAAGTGTATTTGGACTCACCTAGAGCCTCGGAGCCTAAAATCCATTTGTAAACACAGCTGAGAATGTCATCATGGCTGTGACTCACGGGGATAACATTCCGCCCTAGCAGCGGCTCTATGAAATACATTGCTATAGGAATCTGTAACACTCAGCACTTTGGAAAAGCTTCTGCTGACTGAGATCTGTGTCCTCTCTGTGTACCCAGAGCATCTTTAGTGTCCCACAAACCTCCGCCCTCAAGGAGAAGGAACAAACTAGACTGGAGAGGCTGGAGGAAAATCTGCTTGAATCACACCACAGCCGTAAAATCTGGATTGCTTCCTTCCAGTCATCAGATGCTGTTTATCACTTCGGTAGGCAGAGATATTTTTTAACCCTTCCATTAAAAGCATTTCATGACTCCAGTACTTCTGTCCAGGTATGGTAATGGTCCTGCAGAACTTAACTAAACCCCAAAATACTCCATCCGAGATTGAATAGATCTGTGTGGATTATTATTAATCCTCTTTTCTCAAGTGTTGATTAAGCAGCATTCATTGCATTTATTGTACTAATAACACATTTTAAAATCACTTAACAGACAAACTTATAATAGACCAAGTGGCTACACAGCAAAGTCCTGCTTAATTTGCCTGAAGTGAGAAGCTGTAGTTGTGCAGAAACTCCTCTGCTGTGAGACACAGGGAATGACCCCTGAATCCCTTCAAGCAGTGCTAATAGCAAGATCAGATGTAATAAAGAAGTGGTGACAGATGGGGGAGTTAAGGATCTGAGCAAGCTGATGACAGCTCCAACTTAAATATCTCACCTTTATGGTCAAAGAGTAAGAATTTGGAAAGTCTGGTTCTAAATCAGTTAAAGTTTCTGGATTAGCAATCAACATTTTTATCATTTGTTACTTTTCTCCTTGTTCTTTAGAAACCAAGGGCAATAATCACACCAAGAGCCCCCAAACACGTTTGTCTTCCAAGGGTTTGAGCGGTTTATCTCAGTGCGCACAGCCCAGAACCTTTCTTTTTGAAGTAATAACATGGTTATTTTGGATGCTCTTTAAAAAAGGACAGGGAATGCTGTTCTCAGAGAGGTACAAACCGTGAGCAGCAGTTTTGTGAACTTGCCGGGAGCTTGCCAAGAACTTCTGGGATTTCTAGGGTAAAGACAGAGAAAGAGCATTTGTCACCGAAGCCGCTTGAACTCCTTCAGAGCCGCTTGACTCTGGTTGTGCCTCTAACATGGCACTGTGAGACACTCACAGATCAAACAGGCGGATAGAACTGGCTACATATTTAAAGGAGAAAAACATTTTCCAATGCTCAGTCCAGCAGGGATGCCAAGAATAGCCAGGGAAATAAAGCAGTACAGTAGAAGGGGCAGCACAGCCTTTGCAGACCTACCATGAAATCCCGTTCCGGCTGTGAGCAGCACCAGCTCAGGGTGGACACGGTGAGTAAAAAACCACACAACATGTCCCAACAACAACAACCCCCCTGCCATGGCACCGTACAGAACCCGTGTGGGACACATAAAAAGGAACAGGCATGAAAGGAGCAGGTTAGAAACTGTAAATAGAGTGTCTGTGAAAACCTTCTTATTTTGTTAGTATTGGGGCAGGTTCCCGCTTCATGTCACGACAATTTTGACCAATTGAGGAACTGCCCAGAAAACGACTTTGCCTCTTTAAAGTGAAGAAGGAAAGATCAGAGATGGATAGGTTTTGTACATGAAATAGTAGTTACCTGTAAGGTTAAGTAGACCATGCTGGTGGCTGTTACCACTGCTTAGTGCCCAGCTCTGCGCTGCGCTATTCGAGGGAAGGGAGAGGTGTCTGTCTGAAAGGTGCTTTGGTGTCAGGGTTTATATATGCTTCTGAAAGGCAATTTGCTTTCTGTTTTTTTGCAACTGAATTTCAAGTGTGATGACATCAGCCTCTGGGGACTGAGAGGGTGGGGGGAAAAATGAGGAGGGGTGGTTTTCCTCTGCTGAACACAAGGGAACCCCCCTGGTTTCAGGAAATAAAAAAAGATTTAGGACAATAACTGACAAAGTTCAAGGAAATTCCTGTCTCCAAACGCTACAGGTGCCAGTGTGTGAAGCAACTGGCCCCAGGCTCCTCCTCCAGAGGAGGACTATAAAACTGGTACTGACCAGGAAATGAGAGGGACAAGAGCATCCTCCCATTGAGCTGAAGTGTCACCAAACCAGGTAATCCAAGCTGCAGAGGGAGAAGCGTGGCATTGGTGGTTTTCTTTGGTGCTTTTCTTGAATCCATTCAGTGTTTTGTCATTTGGCTGAATCTTTTCATAGCTGTCCTCCTAAATACTCAGCTCTGTGATGCTGCCTGCCACGGGCTGTGGGTTCACTGAAGGGTTAGTGCAGAGGTGGATGCTGCAGCTGCCAGGAGATGTTGGGACTTTTCATTCCCAAATGAATGTTTGGACTTTGGGGGGATGCCATGGCTCTTCGCTTGGTCCAAGAGTGAAACCTGGAGACATTCAACATGCTGCAGGTTCTTTTGTACAGAATAGCAGCCTGGTGTGGTACACCTTGCACTTAAAACCAGCCTGAATCTTCTACTAAATACTAAGGCTTGGTCACTGTGGATGTAGCAATGCACCTCAGGCAACCTGGTGCTGGTTTTCACCAGAGGAGAATCAGGGTTGGGATATTTAACCCAGCTGCATGGCATTGTTGTGCACTGTTAATCTTGCTGTGTGCTTAGCCAGGAAGAATTGCATTTCATTCTCTTAACATGCTTATCTGGAAAGATGCAGTGTTTCCTCTGAGCTGTGTAAACAGTTGTTATCATTAATAAGGTGGGATGGAAAACTAATAGTAAAATGCCACCTGGGAATAAGAGTCTGATAAATGTAACGTATTGGTATGTGTTCCATGGCATGCTAAGTCTCGCTCCAACCTCTTGTGGAGACTAAGTCCACATACCAGCATATTCCCATTAGTATGAGTCAAGGTGAAGCACAATGTCGGTGCAAAGCAGATGCACACAGAGGTGTCTGCAAAGCCCAGGCACAGCAGTGAGGTGGAAGAGGGGTGCAGAGGGGTATGACCTCTTCTGGAAAGGCAGTTATTGCAAGAAAGGCAAGAAAAAGTTGATGAGGGGCTGCAGTGAGCAGCCCACATGGGCATGGCTCATGCTGCGGAGACAAGAGCCAGGACAGAGGAAGGACCTCACAAGCCATTTCTGCAAACCCCAGGCTGATGAATGTCAGGGGCAAGCAGGAAAAAGGAGGTTGGGTGAGGAAAGGGATGGCTTTGGCTTTGTCCTCGCTGCATGAGGGATTTGTGCAAAGGAAGGATCACCCTGGGCTGCCCCATCACCTGGTAGAACCAGGTCTGACAGGCCTGGCAGTGCCTCAGCTCCCCAGGTGCCTCCTCGCTGTGGGGACATCTCCATCCTTGTGGTTTCCTGGACAGTGGCTGTGCTGGCTGGTACCCCATGTCTGCAGAGAGCTGCTAACCCCCCACGGTAGAAAGAGACCTCCCCTTTGCTCCTCTGCCTCCACACTGCCCTGCGTTGCCTGCAGAATACCCAAAGAGCTGCTTTGCATCAGTCCCAGCTGAGGACACCCAGCTTGCAGGATTGAGGGCAAAGGGAAGGCTTGGTGGAGATGCCTCCTTGCTGTGTTTCTTGGAGCAGAGAGGTGTCACGCTTGGTTTTCAGTAATGCATGTGGAGAAACAGGTCCTTCCAAAGTGCCAGAGGCAGCAGCTGTGCAAACCAGATAGTGACAGCAGCGAGGAGGGGTTTTATCCTACGGACAAACAAGGCTTTGAACAGAAAACACCATTTCTTGCAGAAGTTTCATTTCTTGCTGCAGCCCACAGCTTCACTAGTACTGATACCCCTGAGACAACAACAGGAGGGAATTCATTATTTGGTGTGTCCTTATGAAATAGAGGGGGAAGCAATGCACAGTCTGTGTTTGCAGAGCATGGGGGGATGCTGTGAGTAGGTCTGCAGCAGTTCCAACCCCAAGCCCTTCTCCTCCCAAGGGAAGCTCCTTCATCCTCCTCCTTTTCCATATCTTGCTCTAAATCCTCTCACATCCTGTCCCTTTACACCTCTGTAGCACGATATGGCATATTCTCAGATGTCCTGTGAAGGGTTGCACTGCAAGGAGAGAGAAACATCCCTGTGAGTTGTGTCTCCACATCTTTCACAGAACCAAGCTGTATGTTGCAGGCTCTAAAACCACGAGTTATTGCAGGAACTGCCAACATGAGCCTTGGCAAATTGAAAAGCACTTCTGCAAGCCAGGGAGTCACCTGGCCAGCCCATCTTCCTGCAGAAACACGTTTCATCCTCCTCCAGAGACCGACTCAAAACAGGGGCTTGTTGCAGCATACCTAGAAAGCCACTGTCTGAGCTATTTCAGAGCAAAACATCTGGAGGAGCTTAACATCGTGGCCCACCTCCAAGTATAACCATGTAAACCAAACGGCTTCCTTACATCTGAATGCCATTTGGCATGACAATATCATGGACAGCACAGGTACTGCTCAGCTCTTCCTAAGGTGCATCCTTAGGGCCTTCTTCAGCTGAGCACTTTATAGAGATGCTTGTTCCTCCTGCAGAACTGTGTTTTGGTGCATACCTCTCTCTCCGAACCAAGAAATCTAACCTTTAGCACAACCAAATAATGGAATTAATGAATTGCTCCCAAGGTTCACTTGATAGTTTTTATCTTTTCACATTTCATGAGAGTTTAAGTCACTGAATCAGTTCAGAACTATGAGGAGTCAGTTTACCCTTCATTCCTCGTTTTGGTTAAAATCACATCCTTTAGAATCAATGCAGAGAAGGAAAACATGAGAGTTTAGTGGAACAAGAGTCCAGAGGCCTGTGATGTTTGCAATCTATACATCTGCTGATGAATACTTTGTGTTTAAGAGCAGACACTGGGATTTGAGTTGATTAATATTCACAAAACTCTCTCTTCTCTGGGTGGTGCTGCTCCACTCCTCACTTCCCATGTCAATAGAAGTGCCGCATGCTTCCCTTGCTTTCCAAACGGCTTTTTGGAATGGCTGAGAACAGAATACATCACTTTCTCCTTTTCCACCTCCTTTAGGTCATTTGGTGTGCTAAAAATACCAAAATAACAAGAACATTGCTGTTTTATTTTCATCTTTGTTTCCTAACAAAAACCTCCAGAGAGAAAACTCCAGCTCATGGTACCCAGGAGTGCAGAGGAATGGAAATGTGGGGGCTGCCTGCAAATAGACGAGTTAATGGTAGAAATATGAAGGGTTTGAAAATAGACTATTTAGTCACTGGGGTTTCAAGAAAGGGATGGAGCTGGAAAATTCCATCTGGAAGGGAGACTGTGTATGTGTGCGTCGTGCCTGCCTGTTTGTCTGTAACAGTGGATAAGAAACGTCCTGGAATGGCTCAAAAATACCTTGTGGGTTTCGTCTGAATGTTTGTTCATTTGTGTTAGGCTATTCATTGCTCTCCATCTCCAGCAGCTTGGAGGAGAGGGGACAGGAACCATCACCAACACCTGCAGCGCTTTGGGGCACCTAAACATGTTTTTGCCAGAAATCCTTGTAGCCTAAATAGGTTGTGTGTGTTTTTTCTGGATAGGACTCCGGAAAGTAGACACCTAAAGTTCTGCTTTGAATCGAGCCTTTGTCTGGAGCAACGAGTGGGGAGGCACGATGGAAACACCTGAGCCTGTCACCAGTCCCTCCCCACTTGGAGCAGGGGCACTGCTCTGAAGGTTGGCCGAGCGCCCGCGCCGAGGCAGTGCTGGTCTAGACGCCGGGGACGGTGAGGTGGTGGGGTGACCGCCGGCGCTCCTGTTGTGTCTGCAAGGGCCATGGCGAGCGCCGCGGGTTTCGCCGCCGTCTTCTACAGCGAGCCGGCAGTGCTGGGGCTGCTGGCGAATGTGGTCAGCGCCTTCCTCCTCTGCCTGCAGAACCTCACCGTGGTGCACACCGGCATCAGGCCGCAGGGAGCAGAGGACATCCTCGCAGGTGGGTGATGCTGCTCATGGGGACGCCAGGGATGCTGCTCAGAGGTGAACTTGCCCTGGGACTACTTCAAAGTAGTATCGGACTGTAGGTGTTGTGCATATTAGCAGAAAGACTCAGTTCTACCCCAGCTACACACACATGTACATACACACTGAGTATTGAATCAATTCGTAGAATCCGAGACTGGTTTGGGTTGAAGGGACTTTAAAGCTCCTCCAGCTCCAAACCCTGCCCTG
>NW_009941351.1:34761-38293 GCF_000696875.1 Nestor notabilis | reverse complement strand
TTCTCGGGGCTCCCGGTGCCAGCGCCTCAGCACCCTCACAGGGAGGAGCTTCTGCCTCCGAGCTCATCTTAATCTCCCCTCTGGCAGGTTAAAGCCATTCCCCTTGTCCTGTCCCTCCATCCCTTGTCCAAAGCCCCTCTCCAGGTTTCTTGTAGCCCCTTTAGGCACTGGAGCTGCTCTAAGGTCTGCCCTTAAGGAGCCTTGTCTTCTCCAGGCTGAACAACCTGAGCTTTCAGCATGTCTCCACAGCAGAGCTGCTTCAGCCCTCAGAGCATCTTAATGGCCTCTTCTGGACTCACCTCAACAGTTTAGCTCTCTCTTAGCCTACCCTCTATAACTCACTGACCTCTTCATTGTGTCTCTCAGGTGTGCACCTCATCCTGACTGGAGGCTTTGTCCAGCTCCTGGCAGGATTTCTTACCTTCCGGAAGTATGACCACCTCGGAGGCGCAGCCTTTTTCACCTTCTCTGCTCTGTGGAGTAGCTACGGGGCTACACGCATCATTGCGGCCGCTTACCCCTCCTTGCAGAACATAACGCTGCCCGCGGGGAATGCCAGCCACCTCCTGCCCACCGACATGGCCCAGCTCTCTGCCAGCCAAAGCGTGGTGGCTGGGCTGGTGGCCTACATTTCCATTTCCTTTATCCTCTCCTTTTGCTCAGCCACAGTGAACTACATCATGCCCTTCATATTCGGGGCCATTGCGCTTGCCCTGGTCTTTGAAGCAGTTGCACTGTTTGGCCAGTGGGCCCTGGTAGTGTCTGGTGTCATTGAGCTTGTCATTGTCATCTGCGGGCTGTACGGAGCTGTGGCTCTCCTGTTGAAGGGCATCACACAACGGTATGTCCTTCCAGGCTTTGGGCATCCTCTCTTCAATGTCTTGCTACTGGGGTCAGCACAGAGGAGCTCTTCCAAGGCCATTGGGGAAGAAAAGAAGAAGAACACAAAGTATGCCGAGCCCATGGCTCTAGGCAACATCTGCGATACTGTCTCTGCCTTTATATTTGCCTTTTACTTCTTTGGGTACATGAAGACGTTCTGTGTGGGAGCAGCATGGATATCCATCATCTCCAGCTGCCAGCTGCTGTCCAGCTTCTACAGCTATCTGAGAGGTGATGTCTACTACACGACCAAGCTTAGTGTCCACAGCCTCTACTGGCTGGTGATGTCTTGGGAAGAGTTTATAGTCACCACCTTCCTCGGGCTGTCCAAGGCTCAGGAAAGCAGGCTGGGAATGTTTGGAGGGTGGTTCTTCCTGGCCGTTGCCTGCATGCTCTTTCTGATGTCGACCCACAAGGATACCCTGGAGATGCTGCAAAATGCCTCATTCATCGTCCTCACAGCTGCCTCCATCCATCAGATCCCAATGCCAGGTGCTTACCTGTTCCTGGGGGCTGCCTGCAGCCTTTGCACTGCCCTCTCGCTGTACGCCACTTTTGCCACCCTTATCAACTCCATCGGGGAGAAGGTCTTGATTCCAGTTGGCATGCAGGCTATGTCCAGCTCAGCCCTTCAAACCACACTGATGGCTGCCAAAGCCTGCCTCACAAGGACTAAGAACTTCCCAAGTGGCACCAATGCTGAAGTACCAGATGCTTTGTTCTATATCTGCAATGGCCTGGCTGCAGTCTCTGCCATCCAGGGTAGCTTCAGTGACCCCAACAGACAGCAACTCTCCATACCCTCCGTGCTCATCCCAGGAGCCATAATCCAGCTCTACATCTGCAGGATCCAGGTTCAAAGAGGGAAAAGGTTTGGTTCTGTTCTTCCATTCTGCTACGCTGCCTTCTGGGGAGCATGGACCTGGCTTCGGTTTGCAGGTAATGCAAGGTCAGGATTATTACTTTACTTACTCAAAAAAGGGGTGCTTTTAGGAAATTCCAGATTAGTTTCTATAACATAATTCCTTCTCCCAGGAGATTCAGTGACACCAGGTTTACCAGCATTCCTCCTTGTAAAAAGATAGTGACCAAACATCCCAGCGTGTACTCACGTAATTGATTGCCATTGCTGCCATCACATGGTAGTCTCACAGCTACAGAAGTCCAAACTGTGTCTTCAACCCCAAGAGGGGTCAAAATGTTCCTGCTAAACTATTGTAAGACAACACTCAGGCTGTTTCTGTACTGTTATCTCAGAATAACAGCTCAGGAGATGCTTTTCAGGCAGCAGCAGGCTCCAGGTTCTGGATTTATCCTTCAGAAGCCTGGAGCAACTCATCTTAGTTGGCCATAGCTATGAAAGAAGAGCTCAGAATGCTGAGCCTGGGCTTCAAAAAGCCTTATTTGGCTCCAGGTGGGCAGCATGTTCATAGAGCCTCCATGCCAAGTCCTGTTAAAATGAGCACCTGTGGGGAAAGTTAAAGCTATTGCTTAAGAGGTAATAGCAAGAAGCTGTTAATGTTTTTAGCTAGACCCTGTTTATAACAAGTGGGAGGTAAAATCAGCACCTTTTCTGGATAACCATCAGTTAATACCTAGCATGTTTTGTGTTTCAGAAGCAATGGGTTTGGCTGTCCATGATTTTTTTTATAGTGGCCATCATCAACTGGTTTGAGTTGTGGTCATTCCGGTGGCAGATATGTCACTCTTCTGTTACGCTGCACGTTATGGCTTGCTCACAACCTAACCTGCTGGTCCTATTTCAGGCCACTTGGTGAACATTGATGCGGGGAACAGCGAAGGATTCACTGCAGGTTCTGTTGCCTTTTTGGTGCTCAATGCTTTTCTAATTGTTCTAGGTAAGTCTCAGCTATGTGTGGTTGTTCGTTGAGGGGTAATTGGGGTCAGAGAGTTAATCCCATCTGTGGTTGTTCTGTGGTGGACATGCACGGGAGTTTCAGCTCTCTCTCTGTCGCGCCGATTAAGCAAGGACCGAAATGTTTTGCCCGCAGCCAGTAACAGAAGCTGACCTGGGCTTAGAAGAACCAGTCATAAGGGAATGGAAGAAAATTTCAAAGAAAATAAAGGGTTCAAATGAGGTGAAAGTGTCAGATGGACTGGGCCCCTGGCACTGCTCCACGGTCCAGCTGCTGTAAATCAGAGTCTTGGCTGCCCAGGAAGTGTTTTCCATGTGAGCACAGTGTACTGGCAGGTTAAGGGTTTGGCAGCTTGTCTCTTGAAAGCTGAGGGCTGAGCAAGCCATAGCCAAGCCTCTCTTCCTCCATGAACAGGGAATTCAGGCCACAGACTGCTCAGTTTAATCAGATAAGATGAAGCTGATTTAGGAACTCTTCTGCTGTTCCATGTACATTTTTATGGTCCGTTCTCTGATGTGGTTCCCTCTTGTTTCCATTTCTTTTCACAGCTTCTACTTTTGACATGGTGCTTCTCTGCATGACTCTTGCAATGGAGCTCTTGACCATTTGTTTTCTGCTCTTTACGCTGGAGAAACTCCCTTTGCCGTTTGAAAGTGAGTTTTAGGTGAACTTGGTCATCAAACCTTCACCCACAGAGTGCAGTGAGTGGGTCCCTGGGTGGGGAGCAATGTTCTGCACAAACTCAATATGGGAAAACACAAGTGGGAGCGTGT
>NW_009941351.1:24248-34730 GCF_000696875.1 Nestor notabilis | reverse complement strand
TTCCCCTACAAGACTGGCCTCTTTGGCTTCATAACTGGAGGAGGAAACCTTTCCTTGTATCATCCCCAGGTCCTTGAGCTTCCTAATAAACATTTAGGTGTGGCTGGGTGCTGGATGAAGGCAACCTCCTGAGGTTCTGTAGAACCCATCTTGCCAGTAGCTGTCCAGTGAGCTAAGACTTGGGATGAGCTAAATGTGCCACCAGTGTGAATGGCTGTAGTTCCATTGAAACTTTGGCTTTGCTGCAAGTGACAGTTGTATTTGTAATGATGTAAAGTGCTTTAGCAAGATGCTTTGTAGAAGCTTTTCCACCAGGACAAAAGAAACAAAGCCATATGGCAAAAGACACACAGGTAGGCAAGGCCGGAAATGCCTTGGAATTTTAGACCCACAAGTAAGCTGGTCTGTAAATGGTGCATGACAGGAAAGACTGAAGTAAGTTTGCAACGCTGGAAAGATATAGAAGAAAATAAAACTTGGCCATCAGCCTTCCTGCCTTTGACTCTCTCCTTTTTTCTTTCCCAGTTGTGATGCTGAGCATCTTCAGCATCATCTGCTTCTATGGAGCAACAGCATCACTTACAAATTGCATGTTTGGGAAAGATCTCATGATGATGGGAACCCCACTGTTCACAGTAAGACACTTTTGCATGATGGTGTAGCTTCCCTGGTCAGGAGGGATAACCCGGGGTCTTCAGTCTTACCCAGGGACCTCAGATTTCCATGGAATTTCCCTTCCTCTGAATCCACACCTGAGCTTGTCTCTTTGGCTTTATTACTGGGACAGCAGTAATCACTTCTGCCTTGTAATTCATCTCACTTGCTTTAGGTGAGACATCCTTAGAAGTGCTGCCTATGCCCTTTGGCTGTCAAGGGAGCATGGCACAGTGAGGTGTCTGCATTTGGGTGGACTGTATCCTGCTCTGTTTCTCATATCTTTCCTTATTCCCACCATAATGGATTTGTTGCCTCCTGATTACTGCCAGGTTGAGAGCTCTAAGAAGGACACCAAGGATCCTCCGCCCTGCATTTGCCCCAGGTCCCACTGTACAAGTGGCTTGAGGACCATTGCTGACTTGTTGAACACAGGGGCAGTATGTGGGGTACCAACAGACACTGTGTATGCTTTGGCAGCCTCCTGCAAACACCCTCAAGCCATCGAGAAGGTCTACAGAATCAAGGTGTGAATACAAGGCTGTCGTCTTATTACTCGGATTCTGCTTATGTCCTATAGATGAGTTATGTATGGGAGCAGGAATGGGAGCCCCTTTTTTCAAGTTGTCCCAAGCCTCAGAATTTGACCATGGATGGGGTTTATGAGCACCTAAACTGAAAAGTCAGGGACCATTTCCTGAGCTGAGCAACCTGGGGTGAAACACCCTCTGCTCTGGGTGTGGGGCACTGGGGATTAGACGTCTACATCCTGCTTCACTGGGGGGCAAAGCACAAACCCAAACTGGAACCACCCTGATGCTTGTCACCAGTGGGTCCAAACCTCTATTTGTCCTCTCTGTGTTACGAAGTGCTGAATCAGAATCCCAGCTCTAAATTCCCCCAGACTTTTGGAGACATTCAGTGCTGGAATCAGACCCAAACTTTGCAGCTTCAATACAACTTTTGCAGCCTGGCCCTGTCTATTCTCCATGAGGCAATTTCCTGGCTAGCCTGGAGAAATAAGCATAACAGACTATCTCAGCTGGCACTTCGTGTGAACATCAGCAACAAAGGCAGTCTTTTCTGTCCTGCTTTGGTGCCAATGCTAACCTTCCCTCTCGCTGAGATAATATAAACAGAATGTAAATACATGCTCAGTTCCTTAGTCATTTGGCCCTGCTGAAACTGATGTCAGTTGAGGACTGAAAGGACACTGCTTTGTGAGCTCTTTTTATGTTCCCTCCATATCACTGCTCATTTTACAGCAAGCTTATTTTAAAGCACTGACAAAGTGGTCATGTAGGTGTTGGTTTGCAGGGGTTAGGTTCTCTCTTCCATTATCCTGTTGTGTATTGGTGTGTTTGACCCTGATTTGTACCAATGTAAGTTAGAAGAGAATCGGGGTGTACAAAGTGTTAAAAGCACTGATAAAGAGCAGAGCATCAGTGGCGCAGCATTGGTTGTGTGTACAGCAGAGGGTTTGGGTGCATCATGCCAAGACCCCAAAAGCAGACCACTGCTCTTCAATTTGCACATGTAGATCTGAACTGTGGCATCAGTCACAGCATGCAGACCCCTCCTGTGCTCAGCATTTGGTGTAGAGATAGCATCTCACTTCCTTGGAGCTGCTGGTCCCTGGGAAGTGCACAAACCAGGGTTCCTGTGGGCTTCCATCTTCTCAATGCAAACTTTCTGTCTTCATCTATTTTTTCCCTTCCTCTATTCCCATGCTTTGCAGGACAGGCCTCAAGAGAAGCCCATTTGCATCTTCATTTCAAACCTGGACCAGCTGCGAGCAGCTGCTCCCCCCATCAGCCCATTGCTTTGGGAATTCATGGAAAATGTTTACCCTGGTGGCATCGGCTGCATCATCAAGAAGGGAGAGTGGCTGAAGAAGTTAGGTGAGATGAGCAGAACAGCTCTTCCTGCTTTCATGTTTTCAGCACAGCAGGTCTGCAATCCACACACCCTTCTGGATGTCAGTGGGGAGAGATTCTGTTCATTTTATCCCCAGAAATCATCTCTGGAGCAATTACATGCCTCGGTGAATGTTAAAGAGGCTGTTAATGCTCTGGAATGACTCAGGAACAGTGTGAGCCAGCAGCATGATTTCTTTAACCCAGTCAGACTTGAAGCAAGGGAGGTTCATCAGCCTGGGAGGGTCACCTCCTTCAAGCCCATAACTGTTAGCTGAGAATGAGCAAACCCTGGGTGGAGCATCAGATGGATGAGAGATCCCAAGGGGGATGGGGTTCCTATGTGCATCCCTTCTCATCGCCTCTTCCTTCCCATCCTATGGACAAAGTCACAATACTGAGCAGTGTATGATTCCCACTCAAACTGCTCCTGGGAATCAATGAAAATACTACAGGCTGAAGACACAGCAGGAGTTAAGGGTGTGTAACAGGGAGAGGAGTGTGATAGGAGTGGGAGGGCAGGCAATGATCACAAGAAGTTAGACTCTAGTGGAAGGTGTCATTGCTGTGGCAGGGGGTTGGAACCAGATGATCTTTAAGGTCCACTCCAACCCAAACCATTCCATGGTTCTATGATCCCCATGTCCATGAGAAAAGCTATGCTGATCTCTAGCCATTAATCTTTTCCTTTTAACCCGGTTAGTCCCCAAAACTTACAGCTGCTCTCACGGATTTCTGATCAGGAGTGATGCTTTTCTATGTACATAGAGACTCACAATTTTGTTTGGAGTATGAGCAAGGTCACTTGCAAAGGAAGCAGGAGGTCTCCCTCTGATGCTGTACCAGGTATTGTGCCAGTCTTGCCTCTGCCAGCATCCTCTGTCTGTCTTTCAAGGGGTTGGAGCAGGCTACAGCAGAGTGGGAACTCAAGACAGCATCATGATCAGAGTGCCTGACCTGACTGTCCTGGTGCACCTCATTGACATGACAGGGCCCTTGGCCATCACCTCTGCTAACCCCAGCGGGGAGGTTGACAGCACACACCACGACATGGTCATCTCGTGAGTACCCTGTTCGCCAGCACTCCTGTTGCAGTGCAAGCCACTGCCGGGGGGTGGCCAGCACGTCTGGGTGGTGTATAGACCATGACTTGATGCCCTGCTTTGAGGGTGACTTTGGCACAATCTCATGTGAAGTACTGTGCAGTGTTGTTGCTTTTTTTCCCCCCACAGGCGTCTTGGCCATAAGCTGGAGGGTGTCCTGTGTGATGGAGACTCTGATGAGGTGGTGGCATCCACTGTGGTCAACTGCACAAAGATTGACGAAAGTGAGTGTAAGAACCACCCATTCTATGTCAGCAAGTGCATTTTCCTGGGAGGTTTCCAGCCCTTTCAGTAGTATCAATCTGGCACTGGCAGCACAGCATGCTCCAAAAGTAACAGTTCTCTAGTGCCTGGACATTTCCAAACATGTTGATGAAGGGAACAAACAAAAGATGTCCTTGGAAGACCTCTCTGTTGACAGAGAACAAGGCAGTGAGGAGAAACACGGTTGTGCAAGCAAAACCTGCCTTAAAACAGCAAAAATGCTTCAAGTGGGAGGGTGGATGCTCCTGAAAGGAAGGGTGGGTGCTCCTTGCAGCCCACCAGAATGAAGCTCATCCACAATGAGGTAACGACACAAGCTGAGGTGTCATTAGCTGGATGTGGGTTGTCATTCGAGAAGGATTCACTAGTGGAAAACTAAACCCTTGGACAAAGTGTGGGGTCAGTGCCAGGAGGTGGTTTTGCTTAATGACAAAATTTTTGGTCCTTTTGCTACACAAATTTATTATGTGGATGTGCTGAGCACTTGGATGGCTTTACTGGTCCAAGATACTCCTTTATATCCCTATCTCTTTGACCCTTTGGGGATTATCCTAACTTCTTCTTTCTTCCTCTGGGAAGGTGGCATCACCATCGTGAGAGAAGGCTGCATACCAGCAGGGAAAGTGATGCAGATATTTGAAAGAGTGAAGAACAGAGAGGTCTGAACTGAAGGGAACATTCCTGAGCAAAGGAGCAGCGTCTGCTCCCACTGAAGGACATGAGGCATCCCGAGCCTCGCTGGGGGATGTGGTGCTGTGAAAGCCAGACCTTCTCTGATCAAGCCCTTACCTCCTTGGGAAACAGCAGCACTTCCCCACCCAGCATCTCTCCTGGGAGCTTTCTGTGGCAATTTATTGTTTATCTCCAGTAAGTGCCTGAAACCGCCAGGAGACCTGCCCACAGAGCGCGGCAGGATCAGGAGCTGATGCCTCACTGTGGGAATTCCCAGAGCGCCTGTTTCCTAACTGCCTTGAACTGTGAATCTCATACCTGCTTGTATATCCCCTTCCACAGCACTCACATCTGTGTATTTTAAACTGCTAAAATCCACTAAATAAATCCCCTTTCTGGAACATAAAGGCTTTGAGTTTCATTTGATTTTCCACCAAGCTATTCATCCTCCAGGAGCTGTGAGCTCCGTGGCCGAACGCTAGAGGAAGGAATAAATATTGGAAGGCAGAATTCTAACAGAGGGTTCACAGCGAGCAAGTCATTCCCCATCATTCCCTGGCATCCCCCCAGACATTCCCTGCTTGGCCCAGGTGAGTCCCCAGCTGGTCTTGGGGCACTCAGCTCCTCTCAACATGCAGAGGCTGATGCGGGTCCATGGCCAAACCCCAAGCACATGGAGCTGTGTTACACAGCATGGAGGGGAGGGAGCTTTCTGCCAAGAGCAGAGAACAGAACTTTCCTCTCCCCCAAAGCAAGTAAGACCCAGGGGAGTCAGGGATGAGGGAAATTCACTCTTAATGAAGACAAACCCCAACCAAGGAAACAATGAGTTAGGACCCAAAGTCAGGAGACTGGCTCCAAAGCACTGAGATGTGCATTACAGATTTGGAGGGTTTCTGTAATGTTTTTTCCTGTACTGGAGGCAGTGTCCAAGTGGCAGATCTCTGCCAGTTCCCTACAGTTGTTCCTTCTCCTCCCTCCTGCTCTGGGCAGGGAGATTGTTCCCTTGGCACAGCCATGGTGCCACCTCTCACCACCCAAGGGACAAACTCCTTCCCGTCTTATTGTCATTTTGGAGCATCGTTCTGTACTGCTTGTGGGCTTCTCTCAAACCACATCCCCCCTACACCCATGAGCAGGAGCTTGCTCCCTCCCTGCTCTCCTGACATGGCTCTGGAACCTGAGCAGCCAAACCTGGGAGCTTTTTGGGGCTGGATTCCTCCTACGCTTCGTTACTAACATGTAAACAGTAACTCCAGTTTTAACTGTGCTCAGCTTGCTTTGGCACCGCGGTTGTTGTCCATCTGATCCTCCATGAGGTGCAGCCTGCTATTTGGTTTGTGCTCAGGAGTCACCATAAATAGCAGCTTTTGCTCTGGCTCCAGGAGACGGATGTTGTTTCATTCGAGCAGCTCCCCAAACTCCTGGTTATAACTCCTCAGCAGCCATTCCTTGGGTCTGAACACAGGCTTCCCTTCACCCCACAGCTCTCTGTCCCTGCAAACCCACTTGTACCCTCTGCTCCTGGGCTGAACAGCCTCTGTTCACTCTGCTCAGGCACAGATGGGTATTCCCAACCTCCTGTGGTTTCCCTGCCTGTGCCAGCATCTGTAAGTGGAATGAAGTCACACTCTCCTCCCTGCACATACCTTATGGCAGCCAAACAGCCTGCTCTAGTGGAAGGTGTCCCTGCCTGTGGCAGGGGGTTGGAACTGGAGAAGCTTTAAAGTCCCTTCCAACCCAAACCATTCTAGGATTCTATGATAAGCCCTTATTCAATAAACACATTTTAGTGTCCTCTGAGGTCCACCACCACCCAGCAGAGACTTAACTTTAAGGATGTGGTGAAGTCCCACAACATGGAACTTCTCTCATGTTTTAATACTTTAATACTTGAAAAACCACTTGACCTCTCCAAGCAAATGAGTTTGGGGTTTTTTTTAATATTGGCCATAAACTCTTGGTACAAATAAAGCCAGAAAGTTCCTTCTTGACTTGTCCCCTCTGTGGCTGTGGGCCTGTGTTAGACCCTCCCCACACTGGTGGCACAGGACATTTCTGGATGTGGAGTTCCTCATCTGCTGTGGTCAGTGCACACACCAAACAGAGCAGGACTGGGTAAAGCAAGGCAAGTTGTGGCCTGTTGGAAAAGTCACCCATGAGGGCTGCGGGCTCCTGGGACGTTGCACGCTGAGCATGCACTGCTGCGATGTGGCAGGTCAATCAAGACTGGGACATCTCAGCCCTTGAGGAAAGCACTTGAGAGCATTGTGGTGATTGGGAAATCAGGGGTTAAAATAGAAACTATTTTGCAAATTCAGAGCTACGGACAAATCTATAATTTACGTTATAAATAGAACAAGACTAGAAAATTACAGGAGCCTCTTGGCTTCAGATGACGGAAGACCATGAATGGTGGTTTCTGTTGACAACATGCAAAGAATTACTGGCAGGGCACAATTAAATCAATAAACCATCTGTACCTATGGGCAGGGTGGAGGCCAGACATGTAAAGATAGGGACTCATGCATTGATTTTGTGTGGTTTGCTGAATGACCAAAGAAACAAATGATGTTACAGAAAACCATTCACCATATCTGGGTTTCTTACCTTGATACTCATTGTCTCGTGTTCTGATGACTCATGAGAAGTGACTGGGGAGAGGTGTTTTGCACTGTGCCTGTTTTCCAGCCTCAGGTGTGACGTGATAAAAAGGAAATAAACGTTTTTATTTAGCACAATAAACCACACAATCTCTTTCATCTTCCCCCAGTTTGTGCTGGGAACAAGTATGTGTCTCTGCTGTAAACAAGGAAACAAATTAGCTTTGTGTTGTCTTAATGCTGCTGAGTGGAATATTTCCTTTACAAAACATATCGGGGTAAATCCCTATCATGACAAAGTCTTTCTGTTCAAATGCTGTGAATTTCAGTGTTTTACAATAACATTAAGGTTTTGTTGGCTTAGCTGGGATTTATCATGATTCTCTTCTTGACAAGCAAACCTGTCATTATATAACTGCAGTGATGTTGATTAGAAATACCCAATTGCATGTGCAAGACCATGGGAGTGGAGGAACTGTAAAACTTACACCAATTGAAGGCAACATGTCTGCCTTGGGAGCCCATGCCCACCAGATATCCCCAACAAATGCCGAAGAAAAGTCCAAATCTCCCAAGGCAGTCACCCGTATCTGTCTCCAAGAGGGTTTAATTTGATGATCCTTAAGGTCCCTTCCAACTCAAACCATTCTACAACGAGACATGATATAATTTAGTTGCATTCCCAATAGCAACAACTCTAAATCCCAAGCACGTGTGATGAGATCCTGCCCAATTGCATTAGCATTGGCTGTCAGATCTCCAGAGATCCTTTGGGATTTTGGTCTGTACATCAGGTTTAGACGAATATAAGACAGGATTTGTCACTAGGTGTTAGTGGTTATAATGACAAGGAAAACTGTTCAGTCACCAATCCCATGTGAATAAGCAGCACCGTGTCAAGGCTCCATAACAGGTCTTTGTTTCTCACAAACCCAGCACAAGAAGGTGGGGACCTGCAGCAACATCTGCGTGATCGTGTATCCTCAATTCTTCCCTGGGAATTCCCCAACTCCCTGGGTCTGCACTGCCCCTGAGAGTGTTTGGGCAAGGTTAGAGGGAAAGAAACACACATCCCTTAGATCAACAGTGGGAGCCTTCAATTCCTTTATTCAAGCTCTTAAAACACAACATCCTTTCATTAGAGGGCTATCGCTAATGTTTAACACCTTTTGCTGTGTTTCCTGTTACAAGATGCTATATACTGCTGAAGGCTCATTTCCAACTTGGAATCATAATGAACAACCACACCTTTAGTTTCTAGCTGAGCTAGGGGTGAAGGATGGGAGCCACGTCATCTTTGTCACTAGATCTCTCCTGTGGGTGGGTTTCCTCAGTTTGCCCCCACTTCCCATCCTAGTGCTTGCTCAGAAGGGAGCTGAGCTCCTTCCTTCTTGGTTTTTTCACTGATTGATTATTTCATTTTCTCCCTCAGATAATTTTACGAGTGAGGAAAGGGCATCTCCAGCAAGTGGTGAGGCCATAAATCCACCAAGCTGCATTTTATCAGCGCATGGTTTAAATGTAGTTTTGTGCAGAATAGCAGGACAGGTAACCAGTCTCCTGCATTTGCTGCACCCTCCAACACAGCTCTTGTCCTTTGCCAGAGACCTGCTGGGACTCACTTCCTCCAGAGATGGAATGAATGGTGCTGCTCTGGGCAAAGCACATCCAGAAAGTTAAAAAAGTCACCAAAACCTATAGCATCACAGCGAGTGAAACCTCAAAGGATCCAACAGCCACTGTGCGAAGCTGGTCTTCAGTTATGAACCGCCCAAAGCTGCTCTGTTTCATACCAGTTCAGCTGTGAAGAGACATGGGCAAGGCCTTTAGCTTCCTTTGACTCACACTTTGCTGTGCCTTTGGACAGCTAGAGCTTGGAAGCAAGATGGAGAACATAATCAACATCAATTGGACCATCAATCAGCCACTGGTATGATCTCCCCAGGAAAGTGGTGGACTCCCCAGCACTGGACAATTTTAAGGTCCAGCTGGACAGGGTACTGAGACATCAAGTTTAGGTCATGCTTTGCTGAGAAAGGTTGAACCAGATGATCCTTGATGTCCCTTCAGACCTGGGATTCAATGATTCTATGAATTATGTCCGTGGAAACCCCATCACAAGGAGAAGCAAGCCTGTATCCTGTGTCCCAGCAATCATGGTCAGTGCTGCCTTCTGGATTTGGCTTCTTCTTGACACCTGGAATCACAGCAAGCTGCTATGTCTGATCCTTCCTTATTCTTCCTCCACCCCTATGGCCATTTCTCCCTCCCACAATAGACTCTTGTGTTACCAGTTAGGACTTGGTTTGTTTTGTAAGGGAACGAAGGTGCTGGCAGCTGCAGGCAAGGAGGGCCCGGAGCAATTGTAGGGGGTGGTAAAAAGGAGGACAGGGTCTGTGGTCCCCCTCGGGTCAGGTAAGATCTGATAACCTAGTGTGGGAGCTCAGGGGCCTTAGCAAGGCTGCAGGGGAAAGGGTGCCAGAGGTGGTTAGGGACACTGAGGAGATGTGGTGAGCTTGGTCGGGGCAGAGTCAGCGCTGCTGGGACTTACCCATTCTTCAGGTTCTCAAGAACGGTGCAGCAAAAGGCAATCTGGGCACATCCTCCTAATGTAGGGCGTTGTCACTGACTGCATAAGGTCACGGTGGAACCCGTAACAGTGAGAAACTGCTTACATGGATCAGCAAATAGAGAGCGATTGTTTGGTGTGAACTGGCAGTGACCAAAAGAGGAAGGTTGATCCTGTAACTGATTCCAGAGAAGGAATTCAGAGTTGGCTGTTTACTGAAACTTGCTAGTAAACATCTCATAAAAGGCCCATGGTACTTCCTGCTGGGTGGGTAACATGAAAAACAGGGTCTGAGAATGGAGGAGCTCAGGTAGAGAGTGTTTGGGATGCGATCCTACAAGTCCTGCTCCTCTGGGAGCTGCGCAGAGCCAAGACAGGCTGCTTTGTGGGATGGATTTTCTGCTTCTGCAGCAGAACGTGGAGAACAGGAGGTTTCTTGAGGGCGCCTGGGCATGCTCCTGAAGGGACTGCAGTGTCTCTGTCCCACAGCTCCAGAGACGGACATATCTATCTCAGGATAACTGCCTAAACCCTGGCATCTGTCTCATGGCCAGAGAAGAAGGATTTGCTGCAAATCCTGTTTTCTTGGTATCTAGAGATAATAACACGAGTAAGATCTTCTCTTTGTGTCTTCCACGAAGGAATGAAAACATGATTCTCATACAAACTAACACTTCTGAACCTTTCGTCATGGGCTTTCA
>NW_009941351.1:14356-24217 GCF_000696875.1 Nestor notabilis | reverse complement strand
GGTTGTTTATTAGAGCTGCTGAACCATGGCCAGAGGCAGCGCTGAACTGGATGTACAGGACAGACCTCCCCATCCAGCCCCCAACATGACCCTTGGTCATGCTGCTCTGCAGCGCCTTCTGCTTATCATCCCCCATCCAGTATGTGGGGTGAGAAGTTGGGGGGACCCAAGGCAGTGATGCTGTGAGATCCCTTGAGTAGAGAGAGACCCAGTGTGAGGGGCTGGATCCTGTCTTTGTGCACCTTCACACCCCACCAATGAGTGCTGGGTGTGAACAGAGAGCTGCTGGGTTCAGCATCTACACTGACAGAGCCAGAGGTGCAGGATCACCTCCATCAGAGGCCACACACACACACCACGAAGCCACCAAGCTGAACACAGCCCTCACATGCATGGTCAGTTATTAACCAAGCTCCAATGGCAAAGTGATGCCAACAACCATGGAGATGGAGCAGGGGGACACAGTGATCTGATAAAGCCACCATCCCTGTCCAAAGATGCAGCTGTAACAGAGCTTTTCCTTCCCTACCCCCAGCTATGACAGTGCCATAAAGAGGAGGTGAAAGTCTTGGAGCCATCAGATGTTTTCCTAATTGGGGCAGAAAGGAAGAATATGATGGAGTCACAGCTGGAAGTTAATCCTGTTAATTCTTGTTATGACTCAAGAAGCTCCATTTCCAGATGGCTGCTTTTTCCCATGAGAGTTTTCCCACAATTGACTTTATTCACTAGGTAGCTAAATTCCTCCTGCTGTTCTGAACCAGACAGCCTCAGGTGCACCATGAATTACAACGAGGGAGACACGCCGCTAAGATAACAGAGTCATTTTCTGCTCTGGTGAAGAGCCAGGGTGCTGTCACCCGGCTCTCTCTGTCCCGACTTACTCTGAGGCTCAGGTCAGAGCTCTTCTGTAAATTCAGCATTTCAGCTGGCACAGACATCAGGGGCTCTTGACCATGAGAGTTTCATAGAGCCATAGAACAGTTTGAGTTGGAAGGAGCCTTCTAAACTCATCTAGTCCAACCCCCTGCACTGAGCAGGGACATCTTCAACTAGATCAGGTTGCCCAGAACCACATCCAGCCTGGCCTTAAATGTCTCCAAGGATGCTGCATCCACCACCTGCCTGGGCAGCCTGTTGTCTGGCTCTTGGCTGGGTACCATGGTTCAGCCATCAGGTCCGAGCCGTGTTTTGTGGAGCAGCTGAAGATCTGATTTCGAAATACGCTGCTGCTTTGTTGTTCTCAGTATTTCCCCCAAAGCAATAAACCAGATTATCTGGTGGCTTTGTACTAATAACCCCAGGCCCTTGGTGTGCCTGGGAGAAGTACCAGGAAGAATGCAACTGGGTGAGTGTGACATCAAATCATTGCAGGTTGTGTTTGCAGATGCTGTGCCCTCAAGAGCACCAAGATGAAAGGGTTTTGCTTTGACCGATTACCACCCGATTAAGCAGGGCTTTGCTTCTGCCTTTTCCTCCAACCCATGTCCCATCTGAAGCTATAGGTAGACTTCGGCTTTCATATGTCAGGAGCAGAAGCCAAGGAAGAGAGGGCCCTGTCCCTCCAGAGCTCCTGCGTCCTGGTGTTTCTCCAAGCTGGAGGTGGTCAAGGGACATTCCCAACTTTGCCCATGTCTCAAGGCTTCTGCTCAGCTGGTTTCATTCAAGAGGCGGTTGTGATGACACCCTTCCTCTCTGAACCACTCTGCCCACTCTAGTATCAGGTCCACCCTCTACACCAACATGCATCCTCGAAGATGTCGCTGAGTCAGATCCTGTTCCTATGGCACAGCTCTATTCTCAGGAGGGTGAGCTGGCTTTTTCCTGCCACTGGAAAATACACTGCTTTATTTTCCCTTTTTTTCCTTTCCATTGACACGGATGTCTAGACTCCACAAAGGGCAAAATCAAGGTGGGACAGCCCTTCTTCCTGGGTTGTTTCCAATCCCAGTGGGATTGAAATGATGGCTTTTTCACAAAGAAGCCCATTCATGACATTATTTTGTCTCCCAGGGTGACCTTTGAGGCCTATAGACCTTCAAGTCATTGACAATGCAACCAAAATTGGCCTTTCTCAGAAGTCTGCTTTTCCCCAGTCACTTCAAACTTCCTGGGATGGAGGCCCAAGGACCCCGAGTCCTGTTCTGTCCCTCTCCTCTGGTACACCACAATGGAGCAATTCCTCCCTGTTAAGCCGGACAGGCAAGAAACATCACCAGGAGGACTCAGTATGTCTCTGAGGAGCCCTGGGCAATCTTTTTTGGCCAAACCCTCCATTTTAGTGCTGAAAATATTTGATACATATTGTCAGTGGCTCAGCATGGATTTGATCTGTGATTTCTCAGCAGATCTACTGCAATATCCAAATGTTTATCTCAGTATTTCTGGCTGAAGAGTTTCGGATTTGCCACATGAAACAGCAGCTCTTGTTTCTCTCTCCACTTCCCTTTGAAAATGTTTGGCTTCACTTTGAATGCTGGGAAAACTGGAAATACTAGGAATTCTTTTTGCCTTGATTTAACTGAAACATCTCTTTTATATCTCCTCCTCCCTCAACTATTCCTTTCCAGTTTGTTTGTGCACAGGAGAGATGTGGGTGGGGTGAAATAAGGACTGAACTGAACTGAAATATCTCCCTGTCTTGCACCTCACTTAGCAAAGTGAGAACTAGTTCCCCCCCACATTCTCCCAGTGTCCTGATGCTGCGACCAAAACCTTCTGTGAGTGAGAAACAAGCATCAAGGAGAGAGCGAAAGAGGAAGGATGGAGCCAGGCGAGGCACCTAGTGAGGAATCCACCTTTTTAAACCACGTTGAACTCGTGGCACACTGAAATGTGCCATTATTTGCAGCACCTCTGGTATTTTTAAGCTAGGGCTGTTTTCCTGCAGCAAAAGGCTTTGTGATGCTTCAGCACCACCTCCAGATGCTCCTTATCCCCCTCCCTCAGATTTCAGTGTTTATGGTTGGGTTTTTATAACTGGGTTAAGGAAAGGGGTGAAATTCAACCCTGGTGTTCATGAGCTCACGAGCACTCCAGAGCACGGGAGCTGACAGCAGGGGGGGGATGTTAAGAGTTACCGTCTCTTGCCCTCCTCTCCCCCACCATGGAAAGTGATGCAACTTGGTTCCCTCGCTAGATCCTTTGTGCCTGGGGAACCCTGACACCCTAAACCCGTTGACCACCCGCAGGTCTCATCCATACTGTGGAGGAGAGCACATCCCTGTGTGACGCACAACTGTGTATTGAAAATATTTTATTGGTTCCTAAAAATCAGTTTTAATAAATTCCGAAGAGATACAGTAAATAGACCAGCAAAATTCTTGAACAAACTTGATTATCTGGCATTTTCTTTCTCTGCAGGAAGAGAGCCAGTTCTGTAAGAACAAGCTGGGAAGACCTGGTGTTGCTGTAGCTCGTAGAGGTTGAGCTCCTCTGACTGCACAGCATTTATGGTTAAGTTCCAGCAGAACTTCAGGTGAAATCAATGAATCCATTCATAGAATCCCAGCCTGGTTTGGGTTGAAGGGACCTTAAAGATCATCCTATTCCAAGCCCCTGCCATGGGCAGGGACACCTTCCACTAGAGCAGGTTGCTCCAAGCCCCTGTGTCCAGCCTGGCCTTGATGGGGTGCTGGTTTCATTGGTTTCAACTGGAGTTTGATCAGCACCTTGCACCTGAGTCAGGTAAGAATAAGAACAACAGTTCTCAGAGACTGAATGCACCATCACCTGCGCAGCCACGCAGTGTTTGCCAAGGAAAACTCTTCGTGTTGGTTTGAAACTTCTTTTCGCCTCCTCCTGGTCAGCAGCTACCACTCTGCACTAAATCTGCACTCCGGAGGAAACGTACTATGAGATGTGTACAGTTATGCTGTAGGGCAAGAGACGAGCTTCTAGCATCCTCAAATGCAGTGCAGATGAGTCTCCTGAAATTCATACTCTAAGATAACGGGGGAAGGAAGGGTCTTCCATAATGCTCTAGTGCTTCTAAGGAGATATTATTGGACTCATCAGAATGGTGATTCCACCCTCACACTGACTGAAATACAGAAAAAGGCACCTCAGCTAATAGCATTATTAGTGTTGGGTTCTGTGAGCTCCATTTGAGAAGATGTACCAGAAGACAGCTCAGTTCCTGAGGCCATGCTTTGCCTCACCTATTTCAGAGCACCCACTGCGTTCACAGCACAGCACCTGAATACACCTTCCCTTCTCCCATGTCAAGTTTTAAGCAGTGTTTTTCCACCAACACATAATCATGAAACACTTCACGTTACTCTGTGCCCCAAACCGAAGGTATTAAGTCATCCTGGAAGGAATAATGGTCTGATACGCTGGGGCCAGCCTGTCATGGTATAACACTTCCTTTGGTTGTGTCTGATCTTCAGTGGAAGTCTCTGCAAGTGAAAGTTGTACTTCTGTGTGACTGCTGCGCCAGTCAGCGCTGCGCTGGGGTACTATAGCAGTATAGGAAGATGAGTAAAGTCACCCCACAGCTGGGAAACCTCTCCCATTCCCCACATGTGACCTACATGTCATTTTCCAGCACCCAGTTCCCTCCTGAGCATGTAACTGCTTGACCTGCACAGAGTCAGAGGCGAGTGTGATTCTCGCAGCCATCGCCATGGGGCTGCACCGGCACTGCCTCTTCCAAGGCAGCCATTCCCACCCCATTGTGCACGGCATGGCCACGATTCCCATGGTCTTCATGGCCTTCTGTGGTGCAAGGGCCACTGTTAGGAACCGAAGTGTGTTTCTTCTGCACCTCCTCCAGTATCTGCAGTACCTGGAATTAGTACACGCCGCTGTTAGTGGGCCAGTAATTAGGGGGAAGCACTGATTTCTTCTCCAGCTATTGAAATAATGCCCTGTTCTCTTCCAATGGAGAGCTTGCCCCATGGATGTCCATGACCTTGGACATCAGAGCTCTTTCCACAAATGGATCAGCCTCACCTCACACAGGGAGGTGCAGCGGTGGTCAGAGGCAGGATCAGGACACAGGCCACATGGAGCTCTGTTTTTCTGCTCTTTCACACCCCCCCATGTTAATTCCTTGTGCTATCACAGATTTCTTCACCCCCTTATGGAACCAGGAACCCCCCTGTCTGAAACCCACTTAATGAAGATGCAGGAAAGCAGCAGAAATAGAATCAAGATTAATTTTACCTGAGACTTGGGGATGATACCGACTCTGAAGAACCCTATGTTTCCACTGTCTATTTTGGTGCAGTCCACAACAGTGGAGGCAATGTTCTCTGGAGAAGGCCCATCGCAAAGGACTGCATCCACCTAAAGAGCAGCAGATGCTCACACCAAGTTCCCCTTGGAAAAGAGAGGGCAGTTTCCCCCTCGCAACAGCAGGTAATTATTATCAAAGCCAACTCTGCTCCTTCCTGCCCCACTGTATGGACACTGAGGGCTGAATTTGGGATGAATGAACTTAATAAAAGCAAAGAGAGAGAAAGCTCTATGGGTGTAGGTCAGCAAAGACAGGTTTACATCAGCTGAGGGGCTCTGAAGAGCCCCCATCCACAAAGGAAACGTGTAGAAAACTAGATTTTTGAGGAGTTAGAGGTGAAACATTTGTGCAACCTTTTGTTCAAAGCTGCCATGAATACAGGAAATGTGGTACACTCAGGGTTTAGCAGTGATGTGAAAGAGCCGTTTCAATGGCATGGCCTTTGTGCTGCCAGAACTTAAGAAAGCTCTGAAAGCCAGGAATATTCTGGAGCTTTATCACCAATTTTAGACCAGTTTCAGCTTTAGGTGGGAATTCCTTGTGTTCTGACAGCTTGAAACCAGCCGGAGCCTGGGCGTATTCAGGTATCAGTGGGTTTATTGCTTGTAAGCAAAGCAGCCTATTTTTGTTGCTTATATCATTCTGTGCTGGAAGATTAACGACCTCACTTTGCCAAGCCATAACTAGACTGTGTAAACCAGAAGAATGTTGGTCTCCCACCAAGTTCTGTCTTTGACACTGTTCTTTCACTGACATCAACATGAAGAGAGTCGTTAAGAAGTTTTTAACGAGCTGCTTTCCCAGATTCTTGGTATCTATTGATTTGTCTACTGCAAACAAAGTGGTTGTATTGCTCCATCCCACACCTTTTGGAACCAGCTGGAATAAAGAGACACAGAGCCCCAGTTACCTTATCTCCCAGCTTGGCATACACTTGGTTGTGGTGCGTTGTGTCTGCCTCTCCCGTTGGATTAGCTGACGTGACCACGATGGGACCAACCTGATGACAGAAACAAGGGAATAAAAGCTCTGAACAGGTTCTGCTGTCTAAAACAGATGACTTGAGCTCTCAAGTTCACTCATGAGTCCCTGTGGCTAAAGAGAACTCAGTGTGACTCATAGGTAGAGACATCTACTCCATAGGTCCCACCAAATCTGTGTATGGGTGACTAACACCCTGATGAATTGAGGTTTACTGGTGTTGGTCTGGAAAGAATATTCTGTTTTCCAGGAACAGCAATTGCCAGAGACCTACAGCGTCTGTCCTAGAGATGAGCAGAACATTCAGAGGATCACAGTTCCTCTGGCCATGTTCTAGACCACTTATCCTGGCCCTTGCTTGCAACAGAAGTGCTCTGTGCAGTAAATCAGTGCTCTGTTAACTGAATCTTTTCTGGCTTTCTGACCTCGTGGTTATTCCTTTTAGCCACTTTTCTGCAATAAAATCACCTACCACCTGCTTGCATTCCCCACCCCTTCTTAATGACATTTTTCTTGTGGGAGTTACTCATTCTAGCACTTTTCACTCCCCAAACATGTCTGAACATGTTAGGAACCCCTCTTCATTGAGAAAAGCAACAAGAGAGGAGAGGGACATGCCAAGAGAGCTGTCAGGGTGCTCCAGCCTCTCACTATCCTCCCCTCCAGCGGGCCAGAGGACGTGGGTGCTGGTGACTGGCACCAAGCCTGCTCCCTGGACAGTGGAAGGACAAGGTCTGGTCTGGTTCTGCTGGATGAGCATGTTCTGGCCACTCACCAAGTCGATGAGGTGTGTGGTGACGGAGCAGTCGGGGATGCGGATGGCGACACTCTGGGGGGTACCCACGTATTTAGCAGAGTCCTTCATCCCCAGGAAGTCCACCCATTGTCCTGCGTGAGGAAGAGTCACACCACAGTTCTGGATGTACATCAGTGTGATCACAGTGATGTTACCAGGAATATCACCATGGAACACATGGCATTGCAGGGGAGCCAAAGCTCTCCAAGAGAGCTTGGAAATCCTGACATTTCCTCACCTCTGGGAATCACCAAGCTAATAGGAGATGGCCAGGCAGCCTCCATGAAGTCCCAGAGGAGGGGACTGAACAAATGCTTCGCAGGTTCCAGTTGCTTTAGGCTAGAAATCCAGAGTGACATGGGGCGATCCTGGGCCTGGCGCTTGGACCTGGAGAGGAGGCAAGAAAAATGAGCCTGGAAGTAAGATGGGGATTTATTATCAAGCTGGAAACTGTGTAAAGAAAAGGTGTGTGGGCTCTGCCCCAGGCCACCACTCTGTAGTCTAAGTAGGACTGTTCCGCAGATGACCTGAAAGGAAAGGACATTAATGACTATTCCCAATCTGGGATGTCTACTCCAAATCAAGGTTTAAGCTTCTTGCGCAGTGAAGAATAGAAGTTCCAACTGCCCAAGTTCTAAGGAAACCCCACCAATACAAGGGGTCCTGTCTGCTTACAGAAGTACAGGGAGAGGCAATTGTTTAACACAGGAGGGGTTTTGCTTGTGACAATTTATAACTACAAATACGTACTTTGCTACTTTTTAGGGTTTCCTTGTGATATCCAAGCTATCTATCACCTGCCTTCAGTATCCTAGAAGACAAATGCAGCTCAATTGTCTCCTTTCCTCATTCAGATCTTCACCCCCAGGCTCCTCACCTTGCTGTTGCCATGAAGCCTAAGCTATGCATCTCATATCTCGATGGCTGCTGTAGCTAGTACTCAGTAGCAGCTCTAAGCCCTAGAGGCTTCTTCAGACAAGCCGAGGAAGCCTTCACTGGGGCAGCAAGACAAATACTTACTGGTGAGCTTTCTCCACGGCATCAGGGCGGTTACAGGCTGCCACAAGCACATAGACAGTATCTGTGGGGATGCCGCACGTGCCTCCATTCTTCAGGATATCTGTTGGCATGTGAACAGGGCAGAACCCCTTGAGTGACTAGAAGTGAGGAGCTGTAATTCACGGAAGAGCTGTCACAGACAAAACAGCCAATTTGGTGCTCTCATCTCCTGTTCCCGCCTAACAAAGCTTTTCCTCTGACAGTGCATTTTCTAGCATTCGTCCAAGAGGAGAGCTGGCATTTAGCGAGTTCTGGGCCACGTTCATCAGGGCCAGAAGAAATTCAGCCCTGTGGAGAGAGCAAGCACCATGCGTTTGCCCTGCTTTCTCTGTACAAAGCTTCCAGTGGTAGCCCCAGCTGGAGGATTCATATCTCAGATTGGATGAGCAGACAGGGATATGATCACAGAATCCTAGACTGGTTTGGGTCGAAGGGACCTTAAAGCTCCTCCAGCTCCAACCCCTGCCCCGGGCAGGGACACCTTCCACTAGAGCAGGTTGCTCCAAGCCCCTGTGTCCAACCTGGCCTTGAACACTGCCAGGGATGGGGCAGCCACAGCTTCTCTGGGCACCCTGTGCCAGCACCTCAGCACCTTCATGATACAGGAGAGGCAGCAGCAGAATCACTGATAAACCCAGCTCCTACCAAGGAATTGGTCTCATTTCCCCCCTAGGTCTTTATCTTCTAATGACTCCTGTAACTTGGCCCACTCCATCAAAATGTCATCAGTTTCCACATCTGGATTTAACAATGTCCTTTTAACAGTGGTCTGCTACAGAACCCCCCAGAATTTACCCTCCACCCACATTACACCCTATGAATTTCCCTTACCTGCAATTCTCTTGACTGAGGAAGCTTTCCTGGCAGGCAGGTGAAGGCACTTGTTCATTCCGCCCCCCACACCACTAAGCTGCACAATGGGCCTACCCATTGGTAAGCAGGAACCCTCAAAGATGCTGTTGGAAAGGGCAGAGAGGAAGCAGTAAAAGCTGACCAGACCAAAGATGAGAGTGGCAGCAATGTCATAGCCAGCTGGAAGGGCATGGATGGCATCCAGCAAGAAGCTGACAGTGATAAGGAAGAAGGTGAGGGAGTAAAAGAACCAGGCGATGCTCAAGAAGAGTGTGCAGATGACAATGAAGCCATTGAAAAGCATGAAAGCAATGATGCCTACTGCTGCGTGGAAGCTTCTGGTAGTGCCATAGAGGCCAGCATATCTTGTCAAGCCCCAGATGATCCACATGACAGCATAGAGAATGAAGGCGCTGCTCTCCAGGGTTTTGCCCCGGGCAAAGGCCACTGAGCCACTTAGAAGCTTCAGGATCCCACCAGCTACCACTACCCATGGAATTACAACAGTAGCAAGCGGAGCCTGTGGGTCCCCTGTCATTGTCATAGCAAAAGAAGCAAGGACACTGCATGCGTAGCCAAGTACTTCTGCATCTGCATACTTGGAATACCCTAGGTAGGGAGCATGAAGGTCTGGCCCTTCTCGAAGCTTCAGGAAAGAGCTGCGAGCAAGTAGGGCCTTCACAGCACCCTTCCCTGTTGGGATCTTGGCACTTGCTTTCACATTGTACAGGTGAACGAGTGTCATTAAGGCTGAGACCACAAAGATGGCCACGTCCACACCTTGAGGTCCACCTTCAAAAAACCCCTTGGGGCTGCAAGCTAATGCAGTGCAGTAGGCCACATAAAGCAGCAAATAGAGGCCATCCACTGGGCTCTTCAGAGCGAGGAAAAGAGCCAAGACAGCAAAAAGAATTGAAAAAACCACCAGGAA
>NW_009941351.1:351-14336 GCF_000696875.1 Nestor notabilis | reverse complement strand
GCCAGGTTGGGTGCAGAAGGCAATAGCCTTCAGCCAGTTTCAAGATGGAAGTGAAACCAAAGACTGTAGCCATGAGCACATCCATGGCACGGTATGATAAGATGCAGATGCCAATCTGGTAGCTCCCAGCTGCCCACAGCCAAGGCACTTGACCAATAAAGAGTTTGCCAGTGACACCCAGGAGCCTGCAGCCAAAGACACTGGCAGAGAGCATGTTCAGGATGAGACCCGTGACTGCAAAGGGGTTTACGCTGCCACTGGAGGGTTGGATCTGTTCATGGCTCTTTTTCTTGGCCAAATCTGTGCCGGGGAGGGCAATTTTCTCTTTGGTTAGGAAATAGAGAATCCTGCCCAGAGCAAAATAGCCACCAACCAAGCAGACAACCATATAATTGCAAGCCACAGCAGAGGAACCGAAAGCTGGGCTATAATGCATGGCAACTTCATGAGCACTGGCAAGTGAGACAGCAGAAGCAATCATAGCTAGGATGACCTCTCTGCACAGGAAGCCCACCACTGCGATAATGAGGAGTGCCAAAGCAAAGGTGATCAGGCCAGGCACCATGGCATTGCGGAAATCACCAGTGTCCTTCAAAACTCCTTGCCCTTCCAGGAGGAAGACCACTCCATAGCCACACCAGAACACTGAGATGGTCAGGCAGAGGGACAGGAGCACGGAGGCATTTCTCAGGCTTCTCCAAATGCCTGTGAAACAAATGATAATGGAGACAGACTGTGATTTCGAGACAGGAGGTTATGCTATAGGCACATAGTGTCGGAAGCATGATTACTATGCTAGCATGGAGCTGCACAGGTCCTGCATGATGCTAGACAGAGCTATAATGAGTTTGGGTAGGTCTGCCCCATGTCCCATTACACTGTGTAGACATGACTGTAAAGACTTATCAGCACAACACTTCGTGTCCATCAGAATGCCTGAGGGGAGCTCATCACTCCAAGTTAACACAGCGAAACAACTCAGCATTCATTCTGAAGTGTGGACTTCGTTATAGCCAGTGACTTTTTCTCTCACATAAGTAGTTCTTTTGGCATTTTCACATTTGCCAGTTCAATCCATGGAAGCCTGAAATCCTGGGAACTGTTTTTAGAGAAATCATGTATTCAGTCTGTTAAAACTCTTGGAGATGCTGGTAAAGCATTTGGTCAGAACTAACACGAATTTCTTTGCTTGTCTGTAGAAGAAAAATCTGCTGTGCTGACACACTCCTCCAGCAGAATGAACCAGGGTTGTGACAAGGCTGCCGTGGTGGGTACAACCCTGCTGGAAAGCACACCAAGTACATGCAAAGCTATAGCAGGGGGAGGCCTTGACGCTGTGCACCCCTCCGAGTCTTACCTGCGTATGCCAAGAGAGATGATAAGACCAACAGAAGGACGCCCAGAGCCGTGCTGGGGATCAGAGGGGCTGCTCGGGGCAAGCTGTAGAAATGCACCGCCAGTAAGAGCGCTCCTGTGAGTGACAAGGGAGGGGAGAAAGAAGAAAAGCTTGTAAACTTGGCCCCAAAACCAGGAGAGATTCAGTGGCAAGAGCAGGAAAGAGGAACAAACAGTACAAGATCTGCACACAGTGAAACCTAAGGGGAGCTGGAAGGGTGTGTTGTAAACTCGATTTGTGTCCAAGGTCCCACTTCTTTCTGAGTGCTCAGCTTTAAGAAACTTGAGCTTAATCCTGTTTGAAAGGGCTCCCCCGTTGTCAGAAGAGGTAAAACTCAGCTCAGAGTCACACAACAGGCAGGGAGGCACACGGACACGCTACAGATGGTCACATAAACCTGGTGCTGACAGAAAACTAGCCCCAAACAAGACGGGGCTGCATCCAGAGAGATGAAACAAATAAGGAGCAAATGAAACGGAGTGAACACAGAATAGGTTGGACGGGGCTTGGAGCAACCTACTCTAGTGGAAGGTGTTCCTGTCCATGGCAGGGGGCTGGAATTGGGTGAGCTTTAAAGTCCCTTCAACCCAAACCAGGCTGGGGTTCTCTGACTGTATGAAAACGGCTGCAGAGAAAACAGCTAGAAAAGGAAAAGAGAGGAAAGTGCCTCCAAATCAAGAGCATTTATGAAAATGACTACCACAAAGTTTTGATTTGCTTCCCACCCAGGATGGATCAAGCCCAAAGGTTCAGGCCAGCGCTTGGAAGCCAAGACAAATATTTTGTTGGCTGCTGACACAGGCACCGGGATCTCCGGATCTAAAAGCTATTACCGAGACAGAGAAGATTCTGACTAAACAGGCTCTTTAGCCCCCTTTGGAAAGGGGTTGTCCAGGCAAGCCAATCCCAACCCCATCCTCCCATGCCAAGAAGACTCCATCCCTACCTGCGGAAATGCCCAAGAGCCCTATGGAGGAATGCAGTGACTCAGGTTTCCTGTCTGCCATCGCTGCGGACCCGGCAGCGGCTGAAGTGCTGCTCTCCTGCCTCCCTAGCTCTTTATAACCAAAGCAGCTCCTCTGGCCCGCGTTCCTCCCCGCTCTCCACCCCTTTCCCTGCAAACATCTCCTGTTCGCTCCCTTTCCGCCTGCGGGAGGAAATGCAGATGAGTTCCGTGCCGCAATAAATTCGCGCTGTGAGTCAGCCGGGGCTGCTGGTAGCTCCCTCCGGGGGCCTCTTAATTTTACTGTTGATTAACCCTTGTTAAAAAAGACACTTAAAAACTAAGGCCGAGGCTTTATTCCTGTCACTGCCTTTCTGCTGCTGCCAGCGAGGAAATTGCAGTGGTTAAATTGAAGGGTTTTTTAAAGGCTCCATCTCGCTGGAGCAAACAAGCCTTTTGCAAGCCCAGGAGCTCCCTGGAGACCGGTTATTTCTCCTCACACTGGCCGTGGTTCTGCTGTTTGTCCCTGTCACAGCTCTGAATGCCTGGCAGCACCGTCCTGTGCCGGGCACAGGCAGAGGCAGCGCCGTTCCCTTAGAGGTGACTCCTGTCCGTGTGTCACTGCACATCCATCTGATCCAGCCTCTCTGCACACCCTCATGGGGAACTGCCCCTAATGGTTCCCCTGAGTGAGGCGAACATGCAGACGTGCAGTCTCGAGACCGCTGGTGTGAGGCTGAACCCAGAGGAGCCTTCCTGGCTTTACAGAACCATGCAGGCAACAAGTGAGTACCAGGCACTGCCGTGGTCGCTGCTGTATCCCAAAGGCTACATGATGGACCTATTCACTGCTTCCTACTGCTTCCCATGGAGAATATGGGATCAGGGCAGAGGTGTTTACCAGTGGACGAGAGGCTGCGGAAAGCAATGTACAGTGGCCTCAGGATCCAGTGGGAATTAGGCAGAGAACTGTCCTGTGGGAGCTGATAGAGCTCTGATGGGAAAGAGGGACAACACTTGCCTGGACTTGGGTACATTCCCCCATTGTTCTGTTGGCGAGTGATGGGCCAGTGTGGGGACTGTTCCCATGCAGGACCCAGCTCCTGTCCCCATGCAGGACCCAGCTCCTGTCCCCATCAGCCCCAGTTACAGCAAATTCCACTCTCAGCCTCTTGACAAGGTGACAGATGTAAACAGTGTGAAGAGCTTCCCTCTGCTGTGACTGGGCTGGTCAAGGGTGACTCTGCAGAGGCCCTACAGCAGCAAGCTGTGATGTTCCTCTAGGCAGCCCACTGGAGCATGATGGCATGTTCCTGTTGCACAGCTGCATCCCTACAGTGCCCCCCCAACTTCCCTGGTTTCCTTAGTGCTTTGGAGGACAGCCATCTTTAACTGTGCTCACCCTTCCAGGAGACCTTTGAGGCAAGAAGGTTCCTCCACACTCATCTTCACTGGAATATTGCTGCAGGTTAAAGCATGGTGTTAATATTAAAGTCCAGTGTCTTTGCCATAATAAATGTGTGCTGACATTCCCACACAGAATGGAATAACTCAGCTGAAAAGTGTTATGAAGAATATGTTTATGGCAGATAGATAGACTTTTAGGTTCAATATGTTGACTGAGGTAGACCTTATTACATGAGGAAGCAGGCACTGGAACCAGCCTGGTGTGCCCAGTTGCACCTAACCTGGTAAGTGGAATCATACTGGTAAGGGGAAAACTGCTCAGTCAGTTTGCAACAGGGAGAGCTAAGTGAAGTTGGTTGAAACCATCACCTCTGGCTATCTCTGTTCTGTCATTAATGGGACTGCTCCCTAACCAGCTGAAGGAGGAAGAAACTATCTTCAAGTTGCAGCATGATTCAGATGCTTTTTCAAGCAAGAGGAAATGATAGGTTTCTAAAATACAGTTAAAGCTCCTTGGATAACGTATAACAAACAGGGGTGAAAAGGCTTTGGGTGCTTTCCACACAGAGCTCACGGTTCAGTTCCTGTTCTGGGTAATAAAAGTAACTGAAAGGCAAAGCCTGTGTTAGATTAGCTGGTCTGCAAGTCCTTTCTCACATGCTGTTTGTTCCTGCTCCTATAGGTAGCAAATAGGAGTACGTGGTGCCTGAGGTCACTAGTTTTAAGTGCATGGAATAAATGAAGTCATCTGCATTAGCAATGAGGATCTTCCTCTTGCCTGCTATAACTACTAAATGAAGTATAACTTCATTATATACATGTCTATATACATTATATACATATACCTCATGTTTCCTGCAAATATGATGGTGGCCCAAGGAAAATGTCTCATAAATAACCCCTGAAAAACATTCCTCAGCGTGTTGTATGAAGTTTTTTGTTCTCTGAGAATGGCAAGACAGCCTCGGGGAGCCACAGTTATTTCAACAGCACAAAGGTGAAGTAGAGAGGTACATAATCATCTCAGGTGAGAGCATAGAAAGCACAAGGAAGAACACGGATGAGGAGGTGATTTTCCCCATTACACGCTGTGAAACTGGCTGCCATCTGCTCCTACAGAGGCCAAGGCTCTGCCAATTCCTAGTACCACTTTCCTGTCACATCGAAAGATGTTGATAGTGTGCTGTTGATAACAAATCAAGTTACTAATGTCTAACATTGGGACCCAAAGGCCAGGAAACATCTACAACTGAGTGCAAAATGTCTGCTTTTGAGAGATGGGATACAAGGATGAGAACATTTCAAGGTCAGAAAGGGAAATCTTCGTGTTAAAAGGCCGAGGCTTGAGTGTAGGGTTTAAAAACCAGAGCACAGAGAGGAACACGCTGGCTTGAATACTCGCTCTGGATGGGCTCACTTTGGTACCATCCTGTGTGCAAAGACTTTGGTAGTTTGGTCTGAAATAGAACGGAAAATGGAGGGCTGAGAAGGAAAAACACTGCTGCTCTGTTGCGCGGGTCACGTCAGACGGGGATGCTCTGGACACAACGTGCTGGGAAGAAGATCTGCAAAGCAGCAGCCAGTTGAGGAAACAAATAATATTTACATGCCCTGCCTGTGGTACTGGAAATAAAACCTTCCTGCCAGGAAGAAACCGAGCCCAGCCCTCCTGGCCCCACCTGCTCCAGGGGGAGGGATCGGGCTATAAAAGACTCTGGGTGCTGAACAGACTCACAGCGAGTCGGGGCTCTCCAGGGAATCCTCCTGCTCTGGCTGTGACCATGGGAAAGCGAGTGGCCGTGGTGCTGGCTGGCTGCGGGGTGTACGATGGGAGTGAGATCCACGAGTCCTCGGCCGTGCTGGTGCATCTCAGCCGGGAAGGGGCGCAGGTAAGCGGCACCCCAGCAGCACTAACCCCATCTCCGGCTCCTTTCGCCCTGCTCTGCTTCCCAACCCCTCTCTTTTGCCAAAGCCACTTGTGTCTATGGAGCTTTGCAGCTTGCTGGACAAATCCCGAGCTCCCCATTGCTGCCAGGGGTATCGCCAAGTGTAAGTGACTGGAGTCAGAGTGAACAGCACAGTGAAGGGGAAGCTGCAGCCAGTGTGGAGAACTCCCTGGGCTCTGCTCTGCGCTCACAGCTTTGCTGTATGAGAGCTTGGAGCCCTGCGTGGAGTGTTTCCAAAGTCCAAAACAAACTTTCCTAAGTGCATTCTCAGTTCTTTTTGGCTTGCACTCCCTCCTCTGCTTCCGATTAAAGATTACTACTGGTTTGGGCTGTTTGAAATTCATCTCTTTGACACGCCCCCCCTCCTCCCCCCCGAAGATTAGAACTGAAAACAGACAAGTTCTTCTTAGTTGAACTTGAGTAGGGGTAAAAGAGGTGACCCTCAGGCAGCTACTCTAATGTTCCATTAGTGAGAATAGCCACTGCGAGACTGGAAGAGGAGGGAGAAGCCCTCTGTAACATTACCCTCAGCTCCAAGCTCTTTTCCTGGCAATGGGAATTGCTCAGTTAAATACAAAGGCACCATGGTGATGTACACGTGGAGCCAGGGCACCCAATCCCAAAGCCTCCGAAGTGTGAATTCTCTCTTCGGCTTAAAGCTGAGACTTGCCCAGACCTTTTGTTCACTGTGTGTAATTTTGCCTCTTCTGTCCCAGCTGCTACAGCCGGCTCACTCCTGCCATTCCCTGCGCTGGCAGCTGGGAGCAGCGTCCTGCCTCATCCCTTGACGAGCAGGGGCCTCTAGTGGAGGAAACTCAGGCATCAGTTCAACCCCTGGCTTTTATTTTTTCGGTCATGCTGGTCTAAGGAAGCAAAGCAAAGCAAAGGATAGGATATAGGAGGACAGACTAGAAGAGAATTAGGAATAGAATGGAATGGAGAATAGAGTAGAATGGAATGAAGAATAGAGTAGCATAGAGAATGGAGAACAGAAAGTAGAGTTCTTTCCTAATGAAGTAATTCAAGTGTTTTCATTCACTACCCACCATCTTTAACACACTTAGGCTACATGGCTGAAGGGTAACAGGCTTTTCCCCTCATTCCCCAGGCAGAGGTTTATGCTCCTGACATTGACCAGATGCACGTGGTGGACCACGTGAAAGGGCAGCCCACTCAGGAGAAGCGCAATGTGCTGGTTGAAAGTGCCAGGATAGCCCGAGGCAACATCAAGGACCTAGCCAAGCTGGATGTCAAGGGGCTGGATGCCCTCATCATACCAGGTAGGACAGATCCTGCCACCTGCTGAGCTTTGTTTTCACCGGATGCAGAACCAGCCTCTCCTTCCCCAGGATGTTAGCTCCTTATCAGGAGCGTGCAGTTCAGTGGGGATCAGTTAGGCCTGGAGCAAGGATTAAGAGACAAGTGAGAACTTGTCAGCATGTTCCATCCTAATTCAGAAAAGAATTCATGGGTGAAACACAGCACCCTTCAGAGCACTGGTCTCTGCTTCAGTCCTGGAGGGAAGCAAGGAAGGTGCTGTGATGTCTCATCTCCTGGCAGCCAGCTCACAAACATTCAGCTTGTCTGGTTTTAATTCCTTTATCACACTGGGCAAGTGCTGCCATGCACCCAGTTCATTTTAGCATCCTACCAAGTCATACCTGGAAAAATCCTGCCCTGGAGTATGTATCTTCCAGTCTAATCTGTTTCTCTTCTCTCAGGTGGCTTTGGAGTGGCTAAAAACCTGAGTACTTGGGCTACCCAAGGCAAGAACTGTGTCATCTCCAAAGCAGTGGAGGATGTCCTGAAGGCATTCCACGCTGCCAAGAAGCCCATTGGCCTGTGCTGCATTTCCCCAGTGCTGGCAGCCAAGATCTTCCCAGGCTGTGAGCTGACTGTGGGTCATGACACAGAGTGTGAGAAGTGAGTAACCTCAGTGTGCCCAGAGGAAATCCTACCAGGAATGTTGTGGAATCAGCAATGCCCCCTGGTGTATGTAGCACCCTGTCCCAGCTATCCCGCCTGGATAGCTGAATGTTATTTCTGAGAATGAATGATCCATGTCCTGCATTAACCTGGCTGATAAACTAAATACTCAGAGCTTTTAGTGTCCCCTTTGTAATTTACATGTTCCTCATGTTAAAATTAGAAATCTGATTTTATTTGTACAGTTTTCTGCAATGGGGCTGTTTTAGCATGTAGGGTACAAGAGACTGCAAGAATCATAAAGGCATAAATGAGAGTCTGAGTCAGGACAACGTTAGATTTCTGGACAGGAGAAATCTGTCCTCCCCTTTACTAAGAGTAGGGAGGGAGGATACCAGAGGGATCAGTGGAACAAAGAGAAGTGACAGGAGGGAGCTTGTTTCCCTCCGACACATGGCAAAATCCACCCTTCAGTTACGCTCTTACTTCGACAGATGCCACTTCAAAGACAAACTGCCATAGCTGCTGCCTCTGGAGTGAAGCATTTAGTAACCAGGGCCCTTGGGAAGACTTAACAGTTAGAAGTTGAAACCTTTCAAGTACGTGGGAGAATCGTTTTGTTATGTCACTGTAATGTGGAGGTTTTCCTGGTTCTATAGTCCTAGAGAAACTCCTCTGACAGGAAAACATTTGGATCCTATTGAGCTGGCTTTCTGTAGGGACCATCCATCTCCCTGTAATCATCAGACTTTTCACTCTGGGCCTTCATCAGTCACTCTGTGTAATGACAACTTCCCACCCAGGGTTCATTCTCTTTTCTTCTTGTAGATGGCCTTACGCCAAGACTGCAGAGACCATGAAGGAACTTGGTTGTAAGCATGTGAACAAACACGTCACCGAAATTCATGTGGATGTGAAGAACAAGCTGGTGACCACCAGCGCCTTCATGTGCAACGCCCCCATCCATGACATCTACGATGGCATTGGAAAAATGGTCAAAGAAGTGGTCAGACTTGCCTGAATGCCACAAAGCCACAGAACCCATCTCCTCTGGAGGGCAGGCACGGAGCCTCGGATAACGTTCTTCCCCTTTCACATCCACATCTCAGCAGGCAAACTGCTGCTCAAACAGAGTTCTTCCCCCCAACCCCCCACTGGAGCACTGGTGCTGCTGAGGAGGCAGAACTCCAGAGGAATATAAGTACTGTCGTGTTCTGCCAAGGACAGAGCCCTTAGTGACAGCAAACTGGCAGGAACTGGAGTGTGGGCACACATGGAGCTGCTGTGCAGAAGCCAGGCCTCCATGGGGCTCAAATACAGCCACCAACTTGGTTTGGAGTGGCTGAGGATGTGTCAACAGCAATAGTCCCTGTCTGAGACTCCTCACACATCCATCTTTGCCAGCACTGCAAGGCTCCCCCACACCTGCACCTCACAGATGAATTAGTAGCAAAAGGCAGGAATGTGGTTGTGCTACTGAATAAAAGCTGACACTTTACACAGACTGAATTCTGCTTCATTTTTGCCTTTTACTCAGGATTAGGACATGCTCTATGTGCTACTGGTTGACCAATGAGTGGGAAAATGATACAGGAGGAAGTCACCAGCAGGAAAACCCCACTTTTTTTGCTGGGATTTTTTAGAACCCAGACTTGGGCATGAACGTAATATTGGTGAAAGCAGAATCAAACCAATGTTAGCATCCAGGTCAGAGGGGAAGAGGTAAAATTCTTCTCTTGTGTTAGCAAAATCATGGAATCCTGGGTTGGTAGAGACCTCAAGGGCCACCTGGTCCAACCTTTGTAGGTTAATGTTATCCTGGTGTGCTCATGAAAATGTGACAGAGGAAATTCACAATCAGGGTAGGAAAGTGGGTGAGAGTTTCGGGACAACTTCACCTCCTAAAAGCTCACTGTGGCCAGAGGTTCTCAATCCTGGCCAGGTTTTCTTCTCCAGAGCCCAGAGACATGTAAAGGTAGTTAGGTATTAGGCAGAAGCTCTTCCCTGTGAGGGTGCTGAGGTGCTGGCACAGGGTGCCCAGAGGAGCTGTGGCTGCCCCATCCCTGGCAGTGTTCAAGGCCAGGTTGGACACAGGGGCTTGGAGCAACCTGCTCTAGTGGAAGGTGTCCCTGCCCGGGGCAGGGGTTGGAACTGGATGAGCTTTAAGGTCCCTTCGACCCAGTTTGGGATTCTATGAAAGAAGTAATGAAGCTAGGTTGGAACTGGAGGAGATTTAAGGTCCCTTCGACCCAGTCTGGGATTCTATGAAAGAAGCAATGAAGCTGTGTGGGGGTTCATGAGGGAAAATGAGGGCAAGCAAAGAGTCAACTGTTCCTCTGTCAGCAGATGAGAGGGCCTGTGGTGCCATTTGGGTGCTTCCTTCCACAACTCTGATGGCTTAAAATAAGACACTTCATTTTAAATACAATCTCATATTTGAAGCCACTGAGGATTCCTGAAAACATCCAGAGCTTGCAGCAGCAGCGCTGGCCACTTTCCTTTTGCAAGGAGATTTCTCTAAAGGTGGGTACTGAGCAGCAGTACAGTAAGCTGCAGCAGTCTATTTACTTATTTATATTTAAAGAACATACTAAAAAGGGGGGAGAGGATAATTACTGTAAAACAGAGTATAAAGAGCTGATCCCTGCAAATATGTCATATAAACAGTTCACTGCAGCTGGGCCCAAATCAAGGCATTGAATTAAACCCATCAACTGCTGAATAATAGCTTTGCACTATCAAGTTTTGAGTCCTCTCTTTGCCAAACCATAGTCGTTTGACACATGGGTTTTGGTCAGAGAAAGGTCTGAACACTGGCACTGACAAATGTGATTTATACACAGAGTGTAAAGGTCCTATGAGCACTAAGAAGCAGCCACATTGTTACATGTAAACAGGTTTGCAAACTGCTCACAAATACCAGTGTAAGATCATTCACTTCAAGAAGAACACTAACCTGTATTTTCTGCTGTCTCAAAAGAAATAAAAGGGTGCAAAAAAGTGAGGCACCTATTAAACGTTTACACACATGTGCAAAACAGAAGTGAAACTTTCAGTAAAGGCTGGTCTTGTTCATGATGCTCAGGAATTCCTGCTCGTTCACTTGCCCATCCCTGTCTCTGTCCGCTACATCGATCATTTCCTGGAAGACAGTTGTGTTCAGGAATCAGAGGCAAATTAGACTGAATTAGAATTATCACATTAATTCAGAATTAGAACCACTTTTTAGTACATTGCATTGGAAGGGACAATGTTAGATCAACGTCAGACCTGCTATGCCACAAAATGGTTATTTCTTCCTAAGAGCTCATCTCAGTCTCCTCTCTGGCAGGTTAAAGCCATTCCCCTTGTCCTGTCCCTCCATCCCTTGTCCAAAGCCCCTCTCCAGGTTTCCTGGAGCCCCTTTAGGCACTGGAGCTGCTCTAAGGTCTCCCCTTCAGGAGCCTTCTCTTCTGCAGCTGCCCCAGCCCCGCTCTCTCAGCGTGGCTCCAGAGCAGAGCTGCTCCAGCCCCTGGGAAGATCTTCAATCCCTGCCTGATGGGGGCTCTTCCATTTCTGCCAGGACAGGCAGATTTTCCTAACAATTCCACTAAAGGACAGCAGCTAAACCCCAGTGGCTGCTGCCTCTGCCTCAAGCTGACCCTGGGCTTCCTTCCCCCACCAAGGTAATTCCCACTCAAACAAACCTGCAGCTCCTCATCCGTGAGATTCTCGCCCAGTTCTCTGGAGACACGTTTGAGGTTTTTGAAAGAGATTTTGCCAGTTTCATCGTCATCAAAGAGTTTGAAGACTTTGAGAATCTCCTCTTTGGAATCTTTTTCAACCTTAAAGAAGGAAGAATAAGTTTAAGGGGAAAAAAGTAGCGGTTATGTGGTAGGTAACACTTGATATTAAGTTATTAAGACAAGCATTAGACTAAGAAGCTCTCTGAAGAGCAAATTTAACCAAGCCAGATGTCTCTGGGATTTCAGAAATGGGACCTTCTATTGTTAAATATCTGGTTTTACTCAGTATGTTTCAAGATTTCTGAAACCAGAGATTTCACCTGTAATATACCCTAAAGCTCAAGAAAAGACAGCACAGCGCATTGCTACGCAACCATCCCTGTCACGTGGTGATACCCCCAACAGCTTTCTGCAGGCCAGAGCTGGTTTAAATCTGTGATAAAAATCTTGACTTTGGGTTTTCCCTTTTCTCACACACACACAAAAACCCAACTGGTAAAGAAACTTGTTCATGACACCATCATTTCAACCTTGCCCGGAAAAACGAGACAGGGAAACTGTCTTGCAATTCTAATTTTTGGCTATGCTGTTGTTAAGGTTAAATAGTGCTTTCATCTCCCACTAAAACCAGAGGAAAGTGCTCAGCCACTTTCAGAAGTGCTTTTCAAAGTCACGTACCATTTTCTGTGTTATCACTCTGAAGAAGCCACTGAAGCTGATCTTTCCTGTTCCTTCCTTATCGATATCTGATACCATTTTCTTGATCTCTTCTCTTCTAGGTTCATACCCAAGTGCTCTCATGGCCACCTGCAAGGACAAAAACCAATTATAAATCATAGAAAACTCTAAACAGAACCACAGGAAGGGGGAAGGTTGAACTTTATGCGAGATCATGTTGTATCACAAGTCCTGTGTCTCCAGAAAAAAAGCATCTCCCACCCCCAGCTCAGAATTGGTGAGACTCTGGAGGACAAAGCACTGCAACAGAGCCTTGGAGAAGTGTTTTCTCTGATAAAATGCGGATTTCTTTGTCTAAAAGGAGCCTATTTTGGTAAGTCCTTTGTAAAATTCTTGTGATGGGCACTCAGAGAGCGCCACTGCCATTCATAGTTTGAAGGAAAAATCCCAAACTGTCACTCAGGGCTGTGGAGAGCTATTTCCAAGGCTGCTGGAAAACGGAATGTTATGCCATTCCTGCCAGGAGAATTGCTACCAGTGTTGAGAAACAAGACACTGAGGAATAGTAATAGCGACAATAAGGCTTATTTCAGGGCCTGTTGTAATCAAGGTAGCAAATGGGAGACCCAGAAGTGTCTCAACAAAATAACTTCAAGCCAAGTGACACCATGAAAGAAGCTTCTATCACACCTGCAGCTCTGCTGGACTCTAACAAATGGATCTGATGGCACAAACACGGAGGGTCTGAAGCTGGGAGACCTCAGGGAACTTCAATCAGTTGATTTTTTATTCTAGTGACCAAAACCTTTTCCAGGGAATGAAACACGGTTCAAACATTCTGTGTGCCTTTGACACCAGCCCCACAAGCAGAGCACCCGAGGATGCCTTCACTCGCAGCCCCATGCACACCTACAGGAGCTTGAGCTCCTCTGATATAGGGACACGTGGCAAGTCTGGAATCAGTTCTCCTCCCTGTGGTCTTAAGTACATGGACATCCAGCTACAAAGAGGAAGGGCCAATTCTGGAAGAAAATAAGTCCTGATTTACTGGTTACTTTTCTTCCAACAGGACAGGGGTGGGGAGGGACTGAAACTGTTTTGCAATAAATAAAAGCATGAAATCTTATCGTATCCTGGGCTGCATCAAAAGAAGCCTGAGCAGTAGGTCAAAGGAGGTGATCCTGCCCCTCTACTCTGCTCTTGTGAGACCTCACTTGGAGTATTGTGTCCAGTTCTGGTGTCCTCAACATAAAAAGGACATGGAGCTGTTGGAGCAAGTCCAGAGGAGGGCCACGAGGATGATAAGAGGGCTGGAGCACCTCCCGTATGAAGACAGGCTGAGAAAGTTGGGGCTGTTCAGCCTGGAGAAGAGAAGGCTGCGGGGAGACCTCATAGCAGCCTTCCAATATCTGAAGGGGGCCTACCAGGATGCTGGGGAGGGACTCTTCATTAGGGACTGGAGTGGTAGGACAAGGGGGAATGGGTTTAAACTTAAACAGGGGAAGTTTAGGTTAGATCTAAGGCAGAAGTTCTTCACAGTGAGCGTGCTGAGGCACTTGAATGTGTTGCCCACGGAAGTTGTCAATGCTCCAACCCTGGCGGTGTTCAAGGCCAGGCTGGACAGAGCCTTGGGCAACATAGTTTAGTGTGTGGTGTCCCTGCTCATGGCAGGGGGCTTGGAACTAGATGATCTTAAGGTCCTTTCCAACCCTAACTATTCTATGATGCTATGAAATCAAATCCCATTGGTGTGCTCCATAGCTCAGATAACCTCGTTTACAAACATGCACTCCTCAGCAACACACGTGCAGGGAAACCCCACCTTTTGAGTATGCACAACCCCTTTTTGATGTTTGAGTAACACGGTACAGAAATACAGAACTATCCATGTTCTCTGGCCAGCCCGGCCCTGGAGACACGTGGTAGCAGCAGGACAGAGCTAGAATGAAAGAGCCGGATGCGCC
>NW_009941351.1:0-217 GCF_000696875.1 Nestor notabilis | reverse complement strand
GGGGGATCTCTCCCGTTTAAGGACATTTAGGCGCCTGTGCCCCTATTATTCATAGCCTCAGCAGAACTGCGCGTTCAGCACTGGGCACGTTCTCACCTTTAGCTCCTTAACATCTATGTTCCCGGTGCCGCCCGTGTCAAACAGGTCGAAAGCCTTGCGGATATCCCGCTTCTGCGCCTCGGTGAGCTCCAGCCTGGCGCTCGCTCTCTTCCCCTAG
>NW_009941350.1:156649-270756 GCF_000696875.1 Nestor notabilis | reverse complement strand
CCAATGGGCTGGAGCCCTCCTGGGCTCACCTCACGCCAACCTCCTGCCCTTCTCTGAGGGGACAGACACCAGCTTGGTCGCCGTTCGGGAACACGGAGGCTCCATCGCGTGACAGGACATGCCTGCTTGCTTACCGTCGTGTTCCGCTTAATTTTAAACGAAATACCGACGTGAAGTTGCAGTTGGCAGTAGCACACGTGCTTGGGGGACACACGGTCGGTGTTAGGCAAGGCACGGTGGTCAGCTGTGCTCAGCAGAGGTGACAGCAGTTACTGGCTGGTAACTGTGCTGCTGCAAATGCATAAACCCGTAGATAGCAGATGGGTGCATTAGATGCTTAATTCCAGTTTACAGCACACTTCACTGTGAAGAGGTCTCAGCATGTAAGGTGGCTTAGTGCTTCTGAGTAAGAAATTATAGTAACTGGTACCCATTAGATTTGTTTTGACAGGACTTTATTCTTCAAAAACTTTATTCTTCAAAAAACTACCTTTTTCAAATTGATGCAAAAGGGAAAAGTGTGTAAGAAGAGAAGCATTTTTATATATATGCAATTTTTATATAAGTATTTATGCATGTACATATTTTATAGATGTATTAAAATACATATGAGGGAGGGAAAAGTGAGATATAAAAAAAAAACCCATGAAAAGAGTAAGTTTTGCAAGCTGAATCAGATTTTGCTAAGGAAGCATTAGATATCGAGGAGCGTTTTGAATCTAGTGGTTGTGTCTTACAAGGTACAAGTCTGCTCAGAACTGAAGAGAAAACTCAAAACTCATTTCTGTTTGCTTGTTGATTACTTGTTTCATCCTTCAAACTGCAGAATTTGTGGGACCTGCATGAGCTCCTGAAGTGCCTGCTCAGAGAGGGCCATACACATGCAACACCCTAAATCCTTGTTCTTGTTTTGTAAGCCTTAGTTTTCAGGATTCTGTCTGTGTTTTTCACTCTGTTAAAAATGAGATTAATTTTAACTATTTCTACTCACTCTTTTGTAGTAAAAGACTGTAAGAGCATTGTAATCTATCAATGAAAGGGGAACGTGTTTCTTCTTATAAAGCAATACTTGGTGTGACTGTAGAACAGATTCCCAGTGTGGGAACGGAAGAATTGCTAACATCAACATCTATCTAGAATGTATCTCTCTATTTTAGCTTAAGAAATTAGTAAGATTTAAGCTAGAGTGACAAAAGTTGACCATGGTTTTGCTCTGGTTATTTTTCTGTGAGGATGAAAGCTTTTATTAAAAGTCCTTCTCATGCTTACCTACTATCACTTCTTAAAATCACCTTCCAGTCTCATCTGGTGCTCCCTCTGTTATATTACTTCTTTTGAATAAAACCTCAAACACTTCTTTCCCCAGAGAAACCTTAGAAAGCCCGCCATATCCATGAGAGTTCTTACGTCCCTTGTTTCCTTGTAAGTTTTGCCACATTTCTTTAGACATATCCACTCCATTTTGGATAGCATCTCTAAATTGTGCCTTGCAATCAGTTTTTCTTTACCCAAACTTCAAGCTTTCAGTTGAAGTCTGTGCAGAAAAGCTTGGATCAGGGCCACTGCAGCTTTAGAGATTCACACAAAGCCTTTGTCTTGCCCAATATTGTTTCTTGGTGTTTAAAATATATATAATTCTTTTGAACAGCAGAACAATAAGATACTAAATCAGATAAGAGCAGATTGCAGATCTGGGCTGGGGAAGAACAACCTGGCATTGACCCCTGTTGGGAGACATCTGTCAGTAAAAGCTCATATAAATTCTTACTTGTTTTAGAACATGGTTTTGCAAATGCCTGTGTGTCTTTAATGCCAAATCTGGAAAGGAAGCAACTTACACAGTGTCTTATTGTTGATATAATTGCACAAACTCATAATGCACATGGGATTCTTTTATCTATTCCTGCTATCGTGTATAAAACTTTCTTCCTTTAAGATTGAAAACTTTGTCATTTCATCCTTCCTTCCCAGTTGTGGGAGGATGAAGATGAAGGATGGCAGTACATCTAAGAGAGAGCAGCTGCAGGGGTGAAATATTTTGCTTAAAAAAGTACTTTGTGCATAGAAATGTACAAAATGATTACAATCTTGAAGCTCTACAGTTCTTTCTGTTCTGTCTCGACAGGAAATATTATCTGTCAAAAACTGCATTGCAGTAATCTTTCATGGTTTTGTTACCAAATGTCTGCAATAATCTCAAAGTAGTGAAATAAATGTGAGTTCTTTCTTCAGTTGACCCTTACATTTTCACTGCGATGGCAATAGTAAATTTTTAGCTCTGATTTGAAATCTCCTAAATGCCAATTACTTGATTAATTCAGTATTTCTGACAGAATCTGTGGAGAATGCGCTGCTCTTTTTCATTTCAGTTTTACAATAGAAGAAAAATTGTATGTCAGTTCGAGAAAAACGTTAACCTTGTTAGCCTGTAGTTTTACAAAATGATAATTTGGGTGCCTTAATCTTGCAAGAGGCTTGTTTTCTGTTTGTGGGACAGGAGAGAATGGACCAGTGACAGTGGTAGAGGGGGACAACATTTATTATCTATCTATCTGTCTGTCTGTCTGTCTGTCTGTCTATCTTTTTTAAATGGAAAGCATTCAGACATCCAGTATCCAAATATCCAATAATAAATTGGATATTTGTATCAAGTATCAAGTATCATTTGGATTTTTTTTTTCCCTGTCTTGGTATTAATAATAGCAATATTTTCTCAGTCTTCTAAATCTAATTAAGATAGATCTGTTTGATGAATTTTCTCCACAATGGGTTAGATAAAAATGTGAAAATCCCTTTGGTGCTGTTGCTGCCAAGAGGGATTTGATAGAAGTATCTAATGAACAGACATTCAGATTAAAATGCATCTCTAAGAAGTTATTTGTATATGTTGGCAAAATGTTTCTTTTTTTCTTTTCTGATTGCATACCCACTGCAATCAGAGGTATGACAAGAGACCTGTGGTCTTAAACCCCCATTTTTTAAGTAACTAATGCTGTTTTGGAAAAGAAGAATTCCAGTCAAATTTATCTCAAGTCTGTAAGATAAATTTTAAACCAATAATCTCTATGTTTATAGCGAGAGGAGGTTAATCTAAGGTTAATCCCTTCCAACCCAAACCATTCTATGATTCTGTGTTTTCTTACATCACAGGAAATATAAACAAATTGGTTTTATTTTAAACTTGCCTGAGTGACCATCCTGCATTCAGTACAACAGTGATGATCTCCACCAGCTGAGGATTTGCCCAAACCTGTTTTGTGACCCCACAGATGTAACATCTGTGCAACTGAGAATTGTCGTCACCCTTGTGCAGCCTGTTTTAGTACTGATGTGAGAAAACAGTGCTGGTTTTAAGTATACCTTTGTTGGGGTTTTTTTTTCCTCCTTTCTTCTCCTCCAGTTGCTGGTTATAGTGTCTGATCTTCTACTTAAATCTTGTGATAGTACATTTCCTGCTAGAACACTCAGTATGAAAGGGAATGAGATCACTCTTCCTCCCTCCCCCAATTTTTCTAGCTTTCTTCTGCTACATGTATATATGTATGATGTCCTGTGCCTTTTAATTTTTGTGTTACTTTTTTTCCAGAGGAGGCACTTGACTGTGAATTTGCATAAGACAAGTGAGTCAAAAGTAACTTTGTGTTTCAAGTAGCCCTACAAAAGGGGCTTATGCAATATTATGCATGTGCCAATAGACATTTGAGAAAGAAATGTGCTTTTTTTGAGGCCTTAAAATGAGATCTGAGCTGATAGACTCCATTGGGAAAGCATCCACTTTTTTTATCTACATCTTTTGAAGACCAAAGCATAAATTTGATTTATCTGTAATGGCTTCCCTTTCTACTCTCCACAGGTTTTGAGATTAGCGTTTCTGATCTTGTTGATTTTTACTGTTCTGAATCACAGGGCTCTCTCTGGTCATGTTCTCCCGTACAAAACTCAAGTGCTCTTACGTGGCAGACTGTGAAAACACTTCTTGGGAGTTTTAGTTTAATGAAATTCTTTATTGCTTTGGAAGCAGAAAGAATTGTAAGTTAGTAATTTCTTTAAGATTGATCATATACTGCAGTAGGCTATTAATATTTTCTCTTATGACAACTAGATAAGGCAGAAAAGTATATTACTAATCTCAGGTAATGTATTCAGTGCTGCCAAAAAAATAGACAGAGCAGACAATTTCTACCTCAGTGATGCACTGTGAGATACCCTAGAAGGAAAACAAAGTCAGCTTGATTTTAATTACTTGTTCAGTTTGGTTGTCTTGAAATAGTTGTTGGCAAAGAATCTCTAGAGGGTTTTCAGAAGCAAAAAGGTTTCAGGAATAAGCTTGGAAATTTCTGTGCTGGCTCTGAGTCACTGCCCTTTTCTAACTTACCTGAAGCTGCTGCAGAGGTTTCCACCCCAGCCCCTGCCTGTCCTTTGGTCAGTGATTCTCACCCAGGTAGCAGAGCTGTCTGCTCATCAGGCTGCAGGGACTGCCGCAGTGCAATCTTCCTTCCCCATTTTCCCTTTGGCAGTAACGTACTGGTAGTCATGCTTGGGATTAATTTCTGCAAACAAAGGATAAATGTTTTTCACTGGATTAATTCCAAGAACCATCTGTCTGCCTGGCCATATGGACAAGGTTCTGGTGCAAGTGAATGGCAATTTGGAGGGCAGAACCACCGTAGCTGGGATCTAGATGGATTTAAGCCATGACTGATCCAAATCTTCTGTTGCCCAGTCCATAGGCTAGTAAAATGCACCTACATTGATTTTAATATACATTAGTAGTGCAGGTATGGTCTTGATACATGCTTAATTTGAACTTAATATCTCATGGTTGAAGAGAAAACTTGCAAAAAGGGTGGTAGTGAGCAGGACTATCTCTCTGGTAGCCCTTCAAAGAGAATGAGAACAGATGTTCTTGTTTGCAGCAAGTGATGCTGCCCAAGTCAGCAGGTACATCTTGCTTTGCAGTGCTCTCTGCTGTACACTATTGTCATGATTATTAAGAAGACCTGGCTTAGCAAAACCCAGCATATCCTTTATGGGTGGATCATACTGGGCTTATTGATAGTTGTCTGATTTTTCGCTGCTTTGGCATGTCTGGTTATGAGAGAGGAGAAAGTGGACCAACTGGAAGAAACTTGGAAAGAACAGCTTATGTTGAATTTCAAAACATCTCTTAAAAGTTTGCAGTGCTCATAGCAGGTGACAACACTGCCTCCAGCCTCACATCTAATTTTAACTGGAACAATTATTTTTTTGTTTCATTGGAAAAAGAGATGGTCAGAATAGTATGATAATCTTTCTCTGTTTAGATCTGGTAGCAGGTGAGCTGAAAACTCATTTGCAAGACTTTTTTCCCAAAGGAAAAGTTATTTCCCAGTGCCAAGTGGTGTTTCTGTTAGCAGTCCTCTCATTGCTCAAAGTAGGTCTGATGTTTTGGCCCAGAATATTGGCTTTGAGTAAAGATAATCTTTTTGACAAAAGAGAGTAAGTTAATTTGTGTTTGTAAGTGAGTAAGACTTTGTACTTTCTCCAGTGTGGGAATTTTGGCGTGGCTAGAAATTGTATTTTTTTCCCTCACTTTACGCTCTCCCACCCAATGTTATCTGTGAAACAAATTTGTGGGAATTGCTTTATGCTGTAAGCTTTAAGGCTGACAGAAGTCAATGCATGTTTTAAGATTTATTTGAGGAGCTATCATTATCAGTAATGTGTTTCTTCGATCCATATTATGTGGCAATTTTTATTTGAAATAGAAACATAGAAAAAACCCTGTACAAAGTGAATCCTGCTTTGCTGACCCTGTCTTTAAGTCAGGAGATGAACCCAGCAGTTAAAAACTGCATTATATATGTGTCTATAATGCATATTTGATGTTTATGTGCTTGGGTTTGGTTGTGGTTTGTTTGGTTTTTTTTTTAATCAGTGCCATTTTTTGTGATTATGATGCAGCCTCTCAGCTATCTCATCATTGTGTTATGCACCACACTCTAGTAAGTCCCACTGTTATTAATGTACAGGTCACAAGGGTTTACCTGAGTCAGTACAGTTACGTTTTGGGGGAGTACTGGTCACATTTTCTAAATTTTTTTCCTCTCCCTTCACATGTTTCTTTTCTTCTTTGGTTTTCCTCATTTTTGTAACTCTGGAAGATACAGCACTTCTCTGTTGCTACTGTTCTCAATGCATTGGTGTTAAAATTAAATGTATTCAGATGAGAGATTTGTGGTTGTTCAGCCTGGGGAAGAGAATACACCAAGGTGACCTGACTGCCGCCTTTCAGTACTTAAAGGGGGCTTATAAGAAAGGTGGAGAGGGGCTTTTTACAAGGGCCTGTTGCGACAGGACCTGAGGTAATGATTTTAAACTAAAAGAGGAGAGATTTAGACTAGATATAAGGAAGACATTTTTTATAAAAAGGGTGATGAAACTTGAACAGGTTGCCCAGAGAGATGGTAGATGGCCCATCCTTGGAAACATTCAAGGTCAGGCTGTATGGGGCCCTGAGCAACCTGATCTAGTTGAAGATGGCCCTGCTCACTGCAGGGGGGTTGGATTAGACAAGCTTTAAAGGTCATTTCCAACCCAAACTATTCTGTGATTCTATGATGACTCTTTTCTGAAAAACCAGAATATGCAGCCCAGTTGAGCTGCATGCAGACCAGAATGGAAGCATGGGAAAGTTCCTTTCAAGAAGGTTTTATAAAAACAACTGTTGGGAGCTTATCAGTATGTGAACTGCATATAAAAAACTAGATGCACACTGGATAAATGCAGCCTCCCAAAATTACCAAAATGATACATGCTGTCTAATGTCTGTCCCTACGGACAAGTGGCATGGGAAGGATGAAAGTCAGATAATACTAGCTTTTTCCTGGCAAACATTTTCAGCTTTGGTGAGGTGACAGCTGGACTGTTGGCTGCAAACGTTGCTGCAGCTGTGGGTGGTGGTCTGTGCAAGCTCAGCTGTTCTTCTGAAGGCAGGTAACTTTGCTGTAGAAAAAGCCTTAATCGAAGAAATAAATGGGATAGTAAGCTTAAGAAAAGTAGGCTTTTTGCTGACCTTGCCTGATGTCCAGTTTAAGTACTTTGTACTCAACAAGTAGGGCTTGTTGGTAAGCATGGAGTAAGGGGTGTAGGATTAGTGTCGCCATCAGATCTGTTCCAGTGGATAACTGGGAAATCATCATTGAGGAGCAGGACTGATACATAATGGATTGCCCAATGCACTCTTTATGTCCTGGCCTGGCTTCCAAATGATTTGAAAGAAGAGCTTTCCGAGGAGTGACCTTAATATGGAAATCATGGAAGTGTGGGCACATGTGGTAAGACCGTGTCGTGGTTTAAGCCCAGCCGTCAACTCGGAACCACGCAGCCGCTCACTGCATCCCGCTCCGGAGGGATGGGGAGGAGAATTGGAAGAATGTAACTCCTACAGGTTGAGATAACAGCACTCCAGTAACTAAGGTATAATACAAACCACTACTGCTACCAATAATAATGATAAGGGAAATAACAAGGGGAGAGGATACAATTGCTCACCACCTGCCGACCGATACCCAGCCCGACCTGAGCAGCGATCTGGGCGTTCTGGGTAACTCCCCCCAGTTTATATACTGGGCATGACGTGCTGTGGTATGGAATACCTCTTTGGCCAGTTTGGGTCAGGTGTCCTGCCTCTGCTTCCTCCTGGCTTCCCCTCCTCCCTGGCCGGGCATGAGACTGAGAAAGTCCTTGGTCAGAGTAAACGTTACTGAGCAACAACTGAAAACATGGGTGCTATCAGTGTTGTTCCCAGACTGAAAGTCAAAATCACAGCACTGCACCAGCTACTAAGAAGGAGAAAAATGACTGCTGTAGCTGAACCCAGGACAGACCGTCATCCTAAAAGGACTAGCACTTCATTGCGAAGTCGCAGATACTTTTTGGCTGCTTCTGAATGAAGGACCAGTTGTAACTCTGTGTGAACTCTACTTCATCGGCTGCCTCTGCTTGCATGCTGATATATATGATAAAATTGAAGCCAAGTGTAAGTGATCCTCCAATACCAGCTTCATTTTAACTTGGAATTGCATTTAATTCATGAAAAGGCTGACATTTGCAACATCTGGATTCACTGAAGTAAGCAGAAGCTCCATTTTTTTCCTCATACTAGTAACAGCAGAGCCCCAAATGTCAAATAGTCTCTACTTAGGCTGTGGATAAAGCCCTCTGGATTTTATACAATTATAACAGGGCAAATGTGTGGTTTTGAAAATTACCATTTATAGCTAACTCAAAGTAAAGTGCTCTAAGTGGGTCGTTTCTGCAAGCTTTTGTCTCCTTAATGATTGGTCTTGGACTAGAAACACTTAAAGGTGGCATTCCGAAAGCTGTGCTTGCAGAGGGCTACTTAAGAGGTAGGCTAAAAGCCGGAGGTGTCCTAATACCCTGGTCCCTGACCAATTTGATAACACTGTATCTAAATAGCAATTTAAAGAGTGTTTAAATAGCTTCACTTTTTATTGTGTTCCAGGCACAACTCTTTCAGCAAACCCAGAAAGAGTTTGTAGCTATCCCTTGCAATAGTAGAAGGACAGGGGGCTGGCAATGGAGCTGTAGGCTCTCAGGGCTCTGCTTGGCTGAAGTCCCTGGGGCTTCCTGAGTTCAGGTGCAGTCATTCCAAGGGCCTGGTGTGTTCTTGGCAGCAGCAGTGAGCTGGTCTTCTCAAAGATGGCCAGTGTAAAAACTTCTCTGGAATCTGGGAGCTGACACCTGTGTGTTAGCTTCGCCTAGTATTTAATAACTAGGAGGAAACTTCTGGCTGGTTTGTTTCCTCCTTTACTTTTTTGGCATAATTTAATTTCTGAGTATTATTGGTCAGGTGCAGTGTCAGAATCATGTCAGTGCAAAGTCAGGGAGGGAGATGTCTTAACATAATATTTGCAAAGAGATGATTGTTCACATTCTGTCTTCTGTAGTGTTGCAGATGATGTAAAATATGTGCCAGAATATGATTTATGTGTATACCTAGCCAGCTTATGTTTGCCAAAGTCAGTATCTTCCCTTAACATGACACTCGAGTACAGTATCAGCTTTTGTATCATCACATTTGAGACCCTGCTAAGCATCTGTATCAACCAAATGGTACAGTGGATAGTTTGGCAGTTAGAACAAAGAACCTATGAGGATTTTGAAGGATAGATCTCTATTTGTTTTTCTAATACCATGAGATGCAAACCATAATTGTGTTGAGAAAGAGTTTCATAGTTTGTTAACTAGTTTCTTCCCACTAGTTTCTTCTTTTTTGCCCTTTTGGAAGGCTGTCTCCAGTCTAGCTGCTGAATATATTTTGGCAGTGGTACTTTTTTCATTTATTCTGAAGCTGCTGTTGGTATTGGTGCATGTTTGTTCTGTGGTATCTCTGCAGGTACAGTTGTGTAAGAATAAGGCATTTATTTTTGCTTTGATGGTTATCTGTACTAACAACATTATCTAAAATCTGTTCTCTCCTCTCCCCTCCCTTCTTCTTCCCTCCTCTCCCCTTCATTTTCTAAAGACTTTCCCTGATGAAAAACACAACCCCCTCAGTTTTCTGGAAACTGTTGCCTTCAGGTCTCTTAAGAAATGCTGATCAATGCCAATGGCTAATATTTCTGAACCTGAAAACTATACTGTAGGCATATTCTATGTTTAGCTTTATTGATAAATCAGTGTATAAGCATCTCACTAAGTAGTAAATGTAGTTTATAACACCATTAGTCCAATGCTACTATACTCAATTCAACATTTTAATTTGAGCACATTAATGGGATTTGAACATATAAATTGCTAATACAGCTACTTTTCCTGATGGTAATTCTGCATACTGAGAAATCAACATAGTCCTTTAAAAGGTGTTTTGCACTCTTGATTCCACTTTAAGCATCATCTCAGGTTTATGTTTTGGCTGCTTCAGGGAGAAGTTTCTTCTGTTTCAGCCATCTGCTTAGAATGGTAATTCATCAAAAGGTATTAAGAAATTGGTGTTCATTCAGGTATCAGTTATTCTTTGGTTCCGAGAAGTGTGTTCTTATCTTTCACATTAAAAAACCAAAGGACCTGTAGCTGGGTGTATGTTTGAGAACTAAATATTCAAAGTGAACTCTAAGTTCCACTGAGGTATGTTCACACAGAAATTTTGTACATCTGGACTTGCCTGTATGTATTTTCCCATGCTTAAATTTTGTCTACACAGAAAATTGTCAATACTTACCTAAGATTTGCTAAACTATAGCAGCTCAGTGTAAGCTATTTCAGAGGTTACCTGTGTGATGGATCTTCAGAGTCACTACATGAGATTTGTGGAGAGAGACATGCCAGCTGTGTTAGTGTGTGAACAAAATAAACTGAGATCAGACGTTTTCAGGTATTTATTACTAGCATACCAGATACAGTCGTTGTTTATGTTTATAACTAGTTTGCTTTCCTGTATTTAAAAATTGCCAAAACAATTCAAACACATCTTTAAAAGTAGAACTTTTGGAAGCAGAATTGTGTGGCTCAGAAAAACAGGAATTTTCTTACCAGGCTCACTGGTGTCAGCATTTGTCACTGTGCTCTCTATATAACTGATGTGTTTATTCTGTAGTGTTGTCTTGAGGCTTTTTTTGGTTATTGTTTTGGTTTTTTTCCCACTTTGATTTCTGATTGACTTTTTGTAATATGACCATTTGCTTCACTGCAGCAAACTTTTGACCACACATCTTCGTAGTGCCAGGAGAAAGGAGCTGAGTGGTCATGCTAATTGAAATGTCTTTCATGTGGCAACTGAATCACTTGGAGATGTCATGTCTGGGTCCCTCCTCTTTCAATTGTTTGTCCATTGTCTGTCTGTAGTTGTAAGGCCCTAAAGGCATGTTTAGCTCTGTATATCTGTGCAGTGGGCGGCACTGTGGACCCTGGACCCTGATCTTAACTGGAACTGTTAAATGCCACTTAGAACAAATAAAAGTAAATTAATACTGAATTCTGTGTCATAACTGACTTTTTTTTTTGTCCTGCAATAGAAAAATCGTTTGATAATTTTTTGTCTCTTAAATGGCAGTTGAAAAATAACTAGAAGTTAATGCAGAATCAGAACCACCTTACGCATGGTAGCTGTAGTGCTCCATGTGTGCAGCACTGGGGAATAGCTTTGATGAAGAAATGATGTTGGAGCTTTCTTCAACATCAGGGAGAGGTCTGGTTTTGCTAATGTATTACTCAAAACTGGCTGAAAACCAGTTTCCTATCAATCTCTTTAAGGAAAGTGTATTCATCTTGTTTACAGTCTGTCCCTTGCCTTGATTCTTTACATTTAAACTTTTTAAGCTTGGTTTTGTTTCTATGTTGCAGTGTAGTTTTCAGTGGGATGGTCGCTCCAGCTGTACATTGCTGCTGAACTGTAGCAATTTGCTTTTGATGTTGATATGCTGGAATGCAGTATGATATTTGAGTACCAGTATTATGCTCCAGTGAATATGATGAAATTGTAAATGACATACTTCGTATCTCATGGAAATTAATATCCTTTCCCACCCTTAATATAGGTAAAGAGATGTGCCTCATAAAGATCATTTTTCTGTCAATCATAATAAGAAATTCTTGATGCTGTGCCTTTTTCATATAGTTGTATTTACAAATTCATCCTTTGTAGCTCTGGGAAGGCTCAGTGGGCATATCCTACAGTAAGGAAGCAAAAGAGTAGAATATCAATTTTCTTAACAAGTATAGCAATATGTTCACCAGATTTCTCAGCTTCACAAAACCACTTGAACATTATTGCTATAGCTCTATGAGAAACATACCTTTTCTTGTGGCTGGAGGGAAAGACTATGGAAAAAACCTAACAATTAAAAAAGATTTTCAGAAAAGTTACAGTTACTTTAGTCAGGAAATTTTATTTATTAATATTTTTAAATACCTCATCATATTTAGTAATGCTGGATAATTATTGACTTAATTTGGAATTGTGGTGCTACTTACAGTCTGTAAAATGAGATTGTAGGTATAAAATAGTTGGATAGTTTTGAAAACATTGCTCTTGCCTTTTTTGGTATATGATGTGTTTAATAATATGCATAACTATTCTCTGGACTTGACTTAAAGTGAAAAACTTATTCCATGTACAAAACAAAAAAATGCTTTGTAGGCATGTGATCATAGAGGAATATTACGTTTTTCATTTGTGGAAATTCTAGGAATTTAATCTAAGACTTTATAGTTCTAGAGTTGTATATAATGTATGTAGGTAAGATTATCATCTGGCATAGTTTTTGTTACAGCCAGAGAGGTCACTTCATCAGCAAACTTGGCCTGTTGCCCTCCATTACATAATTAGTAACTAAAGTTACTTATTTTGGTGGTGCATTTTGGCAAGTATCCCGAATCTAAGTAGTGTATAGTCACCTTTGAATCTGGGATTTAATTGTTGGAAGGAGACACTCAAAGTATTTGTATTTTGGGGCCAAAATCTGGAGCGACGTAAAGTATACACGTGTTCCGTAGGACTGAACAGCCTTTTCCTGAACGCTGCTTGGAGGAGCACCAAGAAGTGCGTGTGAGTGCCAGATACTTGGTGAATTGATTCCTTTTGTCTTTCATAGGGGTGGCAGACCAACTTGTGACAGTTAACAGCCCTGCACTGACTATTGTAAATGAAACTTGGTTTGCTCCTGTTACAACAACCATCCATCAACTTTATCAGCTTTTTCTATCTAGAGATATGGGTTCATCATTTGCTTATAGCTCATATTTTCTGCCTTAGTTTCATCCTTCGTGTGGATGCAGTTTGCTAGTGTTTCAATAAAACCTCAGAAAATATGTAGCATCAGAATTGTGGGAATAATTTATCTAAATACAGGATATAAGATTCCTTGTTGAACATGTTTTCAAAAAGAAACTTAGTTTAGAGTTTTGGGTGATAGATGTATAAATATGGTGCCTTGCTGGCAATTCTTGTGTTTGGTGCCCCTTGTTTTGTGGCCTCTCGTTTCTTTCTCTTGGGTACTTCATTCTTTTCCATAGCCTAATTCGTCTTCTCAGATAAGAAAACACAGAAAATACACAAGAAGTTGTAAGAGAAGTTTTCTGTGGTTATACTGCCTCAATGAAAAAGGAGTGCCTTTCTCCTGTAAGAAAGGCTGAGAGAAAAATATGCAGTTCAGAATAGTGTGTCTCAATTATATACAATTTTTTTGTGAAAATGGACAAGATATGTGTCTGTCCTAAGGGCCTTTACATTACTAAGGGGCCTACATTAGTAAGAGGCCCCTAATGTTTTGTCTCAGAATGGGTGTGTTTGAATATATTTATTTTTTTCATAAGCCAGTCTTTCAAAGTCTGAAGGCAACCTGTCTTGTTTTTCACACTAGAACAATAGTTGCAGACTTGAAGGAAGTGTCATTGAAATTGAGCATCAAAATACCATAATAATTGCAGCCTTATTCTGTTATGTTTTGGTTTAATTGTTCTAAATAATCTTTCCCACCCTCCCCCGAGTTGTCTTTCAACACCATCAGCTGGCACTAGCTATGTACTTCGGCATTCATTGTAACATGAACAACATTGTGTAGTTTGGTGCCTTGATTTCCTAACTGCCTTCCTTTCATTAAATATTTCTGTTCTATTCAGTTCTTCTTATCTAAAAATATTGCTGAATTCCTACCTTTTGTCTCTGAAAATATAATATACTTCCCTTTGAGAACTGTTTGTGTTTTGAATGCTCATTAAGAATAATATCAGCTGCTAAGTGGCTGAGGCATTGTTCGGTGGTAATGTCTTTTATTTTTAACTTATTTTTTGTCTTAGCTGTCACTGTTTCTTAGGGAGGTAACAGACTGATTGTTTCTGTAGCTTTGCTGATACAGTACATTGCACATGGATTATGATGTGATTCTTCAGGCTTTCTGCCATCCGTTTTAGCAGCAGCTACTGAGTAAGATTATATCATGGTAGCCTGTTACTATTCTGAGGCTTGCAGGTGAAGAGTTAAGTGGGGTTCCTTTTACTGCTTCCTTCCTATGTTAAGCTGTACTACTTCCACCATACTCTGTATAAATAGGGTATGAACTTTTTCTTTTGCCAAATGGGGAGCTATGACTGCAGTATGTCTGGGCACATTTGGACTTTCTCTGTTTCAATCGTTAGCTTTCTTTAAACATTTCACTTCCTATTCTCCCCACATAAGTCAATATCACTATTGGGCATATGCGGTCATACACTACTAGATCACACTTATCTGTTTAAAGATTTCAGGACATGTCTTCAGTTGCAGCGAATCAAGACAGTTCTGAAGTTAGTAAAGCTTAAAACAGTTCAGGTGCTTCCTTTAGAATTTTAGACTTTTTTGGTCCAAGTAGTAAGATTTTATATTCTTTTTCAAACTCTTATATCCATATTGTGTTGTACTCTTCCTTTCCTTAGCTTTAGATGTAAAGAGGCTCATTTTAAGAACTTTATAATGTAAGCAATAACTTTGGCTGTGAGTGTTCTCAAAGCCAAGATTTTCCAACTGATTAAATGTTCTCCCAGATGAGGAAAAGCAGTCTTTGAGAAATGTCTGCTTTTCTGTTTCACTCTTCAAGATCATAAAGCTTTCTCCCCCATCCCTTTATCTTTCTAAGTGATGGAAGAACTCCATGACTTTATTTTTAGGCAGAAATCTCCTCCTCATTTTGCAAGTCCACCTAGCCTTCCAGCCATCCTACTCCACAGCTGTCACAACAAACTTTCTTTCAGATGCTATTAAACGTATCAGACATCACTCCACAGCATGTGAGTTTGCTACCCTGGGGCTTTTCAGTCTATTCTCATGTTATCAAAAACCACTGTGTGATTTCAAGGTTTCCTACATTCCTTGGAGGAAAATCAAATGGTACATGGTTAGGAAACAGATAGGAAACTGCAGATTTAGCAGACCTCTAGCGATTAAGTGGTTAATAGCCTCAATTTATTGTTTGCTTTCCCCATTTCCCATAACCATGACTCTTGTGAACTCTCTATGTCCTTTGTCTATATTTTCAACTGGGATTTTGGGAAAACTTTGCCACAGTGGAGAAGCAGCATTGTTCTATCTTTGTTTATCCTATTTCTGTTCCCTCTGCTCCTCTTTCAGTTATCTGATTGCTGTAGACTGTTCTCATCTGAGAGGTTTTTTCTCCTCTTTCTCATTTTTTTCCATCTGCTACATTTAAGTAATTTTTATTGTAATAATTTTAATGGTGATAACATCCGTTAGCCTGGTTACAGATTGGGTGTGCAAAAGATCTGTTATATAAGGACATCATAAAAGATGAAGATCCCGATGGTCTTGCCCTTTAGCATCACAGCCAATAGTTAGCTACAGACAAATGGATCAGGTATTAGGTGAAAGCGTCCTTAAAGTAGCTGCTTACCTGCTATTAAACATCTTATGACACTGTCTGCACTGCACTACCAATGTAGCATTGTGTTGTACATTTCATTCTCTTTCATACTAATTGGAGCTGGAAAAGAGTTATTTCCTGCCTTTAATTTCTGTTTTTCTTCTGCATACCTAAACCCTTTCACCCGTGATTTTTTAAAATCCTTTCAGTTTATGTTTATGGCTTCTTTCTGTATTCTGAATCACAGATACAGGCTGGAAGACATCTTGTGAGTCCAAACTCCGTGTTTAAGCAGGGTCAGCTGCAGCAGGTAAAAAAGTGCATTCTTATGTGCAGATGGATCCAGGTATTGGCATGGATGGATGCCCTCTCTCCACTTTACCTGAAGCTAAAAGAACTGGAACTGTTGTACATTACTGTTTCAGCTTTGTTCTCATTTTGGAGAACAGTTTCCATGGTTTCTAAGTGTAGTCTCTCATCCTGGAAAGCTGAGAGCCTATGTAACCCTTTAGACTAGAGATAATTAAACCTTGAGCCCTGCTGAAGTTTCTGAAGAGACCAAATTTATCTGTCATAAACATGCAGTGTTTAATATGTGTCAATAGCTTTCAGTTCTGTTCAAAATGGGAAGAGGAGCAATAGTGGCTCCTGCTTTTTGTTTGTTATGTCAGTTGTTAGAAGTCCCTTTGAAGAAGTGAAAGATGGGAGTTGTCATTTTATATAGTCTTGAGAGCTTAATTTTTTTAGGAATATACCATAAACATGAGTCTGCAGGCAAGGCCGGAATGGGGCTATTCTGTATCCTTTTGATGCATGCAAGGTTTACATGGTCAGAGAAATAAAGCAGAGGGATTGTAACCCTGTAAAGAGCATCCTTGCTTCCCGGAAGGGCAAAGGGGGGAACCCCAGATTCTCATCCCTAGTTTAGAAAATGGGTATTTTGTACTAAAGAACCATGGAATGAGATGCATTAATAGATCTGTGTCGTGTTTCAACCCCCGCCGTCACCTCGGACCCAGCCAGCCGCTCGCTCACTCCCCTCCTCTTCCTTCCTCCCCCCGCTCCCGGAGGGATGGGGAGGAGAATCGGAGGAATGTAACTCCCACGGGTTGAGATAAGAGCACTCCAGTAACTAAGGTATAATACAAACCACTACTGCTACCAATAATAATGATAAGGGAAATAACAAGGGGAGAGGACACAACCGCTCACCACCCGCCGACCGATACCCAGCCCGACCCGAGCAGCGATCTGGGCCTTCCGGGTAACTCCCCCCAGTTTCTATACTGGGCATGACGTGCTGTGGTATGGAATACCCCTTTGGCCAGTTTGGGTCAGGTGTCCTGCCTCTGCTTCCTCCTGGCTTCCCCTCCTCCCTGGCAGACCATGAGACTGAGAAAGTCCTTGGTCGGAGTAAACATTACTGAGCAACAACTAAAAACATCACTGTGTTATCAGTGTTGTTCCCAGGCTGAAAGTCAAAAACACAGCACTGCACCAGCTACTAAGAAGGAGAAAAATGACTGATGTAGCTGAACCCAGGACAGTCTGGGAGAAACACTTTGTAAAAGTGCTTTCTTCCTACTTTGCTCTAAACTTCTATTGAAGAAATACGTTGAATAATGAAATGCATTGAACATTTGTGACTGTCCTATTATTTATTTATTTTTTTTGTTAATTTGGCTGACACTGAGGTGTTCATTTGCTGAGTCATAACTAGTGAGATGTACAAAAATCAGTAGTCTCTTTTCCCTGATGGTTCACTGAGGTGATAATGTTGCAGAGTCTGGACAGCAGATGGGCTTTTCTTTCCCTGAATTAGCAGTGTAGTGATGCCTGTGTTGCAGTTCAAATGAGTATGATGTCATTTTACCTAGCAGGGAATTATTTCTTAACTCTGCTAGCTTTTGGAGAGATTATGCCAGACAAGTCAAGGAAAGCACACAAAATTATATTCCCGTTCTTGTATCATTGTGCAGGTTTTGAATTCAGTTATGCTCCTCTTACAGTGCTATGGTAGGCAGTGAAATGCTGTGCGTGGCAGGAGTGTGTTACATCTAAAAAAGCTGTGGAAACACATGGGAAATTCCTGGAAAAAGTGCAGCTTTTAAATGCAGCTCCTCTGGGGCAGCCTTTGGAGTGAAGTTGCTGCTGGTTTTGAATGAGGCCAGGAAAAGCAAAGGAAACATTTCTTAGTTAAGGGAAATACGATAACTGTGGTTTCATTTCTCCATTGAAAGAATGCATGAAGTTAGTAGCTAGGGGCTCTTTGAGGTGGCCAGTGCTAATTAAACAATCCCCCTGTGTTTTCTGTTTAACAACTAAATGTATTAGCTTTGTCTGGTAGATTTTGCAAACCCTTAAACAAACCCCCACACTTGAAGCTTTTGAAGCTAACTCTGCAGTGTTGTTGTCTTACTCCACTCAGTAAGAATTTGTTTTATAAAAATCAGAAAATCAGATTATCTTGCTTGCTTCTTTGTAGATTATGAGCTTGGCAAAAATCAGAGAATGAGCATGGTCATCCTGAGAAAATTACTGATGTCTCTAGCAAAGGATGTCTATGAGCATGTAATTAACTGGTCCAAAGGGAAGGAACATGGGGAAAGTATAGAGCATAGCAATACAAATACACAGTACCCTCTGCGTAGTATAACCACAAGTAAACAGTAACTCAGACAATAAAAGGTATTTTACAGTTCTCTGTCAGTGTCCTGAGATAACCCGAGTCTTCTACTCCAGGTTGTGTAAGACCTTTGCTCTATCTGTCTTGCAGAGAGAGGAAATATGTGTGATAGATTTATCATTCATAGATAAAGTCACAGATGATTTTTGTTATTCTTTTGGGAAAGTGACATTTCACTGTGAAGGATTTGTTACCGTCTTGATCTCAGGTTTAGGGGACATTTGAATAGTTAAGGAGAACAGCTTGATATTCTTATATTGCTAAAGCTATTGTGTAAGTTGCTGTTTATGAGCAGACCCCTAAAGGCCTGTGAAAGGCTTGAAATTTGCACTGGTTATTGTATGAGCAAGGCTTGGTAACTCTAGAATGTTTGTATTTTTTGTTTGGTGGTGGTTGTTGTTTTTCTTCTGGTTTATGGATCCTAGAAATGTGGTTTAATCCTTTCACTATTTCTGTGTGAGTTGGATTGAAAACCACTTCAGCAGATGAGCTGAGAGTGTTGTGATTGTTGGCACAAAGTCCAGCTGGGGGCTAGTAACTAAAGGTGTCCCCCAGAAGTCAATGCTTGGTCTAGTACTCTTCAATGTTTTATTTAGTGATCTAGATGCTTGAACAGAGGGCACCCTCAGCATATTTGCAGATAATACAAAGTTAGGAGGAGTGGCTAGTACAGTAGATGATTGTGCTGACATTCCAAGAGACCTGGATACTAAATAAATACAAATGGAAGAAGGTATATTAGCCAATAAAATAGTCCTTTGATTTTTGTAGGACAGCTGTTTCCTAGAAAAACATATTTTGTAGAAGCTAACATTTGCCTTTAGTGTAACTGGTTTTTGAGGCAAGTTGCATTCTTTTTCAAAAATACTGGTACTCCCATGAAAGTCCATGAAAATGGTAAAAGTGCTGAATCTAAACCTTTTTGGACTAGCAGTAATTGTCAGTTCACTTGGCTGTAACTAATTACTATTTTTTAAAGTCTCATAATAGCTGCAGATATAGAGCTGATTTAAAGACCTTATTTCTTATTGCTAATTTTTATCATTCGAATTGCAGCCAGATTAAAATTCAAAGGAAAATAAACCAATTACATTTCCTTTTGTGTATATCAGTAAAGACCTTTATGTTTTGGACTTGGATAATCGTATTTCCTATGTTATAAAAGAGCTTTGCAACTACTATTCCAGGGTTTTTTTGTCAGTTCAATGTGTAGACAAACTATAGCTTTGTAAGATCTTAAACATGAGAACTTTTAACAGTAAGATGGATAAACTATTAAGTGTTAAGAAAGATAACTCTTGGTGTTCAACCCAGGATCAGCACCTGCGGCACTGCACCTGTCTACAATGCTGATGAAGTCAGTCCTTAAGAGAGACACCAGCTAATAAGAAATCGTGTTTTTCTGCTAATCAAAGATTTTCTTCCTGGGGGCATTGGATCCAAGTTGCTCTGACATCTTTCTAGTCCAATACAAAGTGCTTTCCTGATTATGAACATAGAGATTAAGAAGCACTTTAATTCATGAATGGTTCAAGAAATGTTTTTGTCCAGGTGTTTTGTGTGAAGACATTTGATTTGGCACTTCTGGCAAATTCTGCTCCTAGCAGAAAGGAGATGCAGAGCTCCTCCTGGATGGGAGCAGCCCTGGGTTTTGATTTAGTGAAGGATGTGATTATTGAAAGAGATGCCGCATTCCAAGGATGTTTCTGAAGACCACAACAAAGATTGTGCCCAGTGGTCTAAGTATCTTTTTCATTTGCTTTCAATAATTGTGTCTCCAAGTTGAGTTTTCTTTCCTGCCAGTTCTGATCAAAGCATTTTCATGATAAACCGATTTCTTTTCATTTTGTTCTGTCTGCCAATCTAAGTAACAAAAAGTACTGCTGATAGCTGTATGAGAGGGTTTTATAGCCTTTTTTTTTTTTTCTTTTTGTCTTTCTAACAGGCCATCTGTGGAAAAGAAACAAAAAAGAGAAAAAATGAAGTGCATATTCTTAATATTTTTCATGAATTTATTACCACTGTATGCCGGGAAGTCTTTGAGAAGAGATGACAGTTACCCAAAAACATTTGAAGACATTAAAAATGAGATAGCTGGCTATTCTGATATTGCTAAAGCTATTATTAATCTTGCTGTTTATGGAAAAGCTCAGAACAGATCCTATGAAAGATTAGCAGTTTTTGCTGATACCATAGGACCTAGACTAAGTGGTATGAAAAATCTAGATGCTGCCATCAAGTATATGTTCAGTGCCCTGCGGGAAGATGGGCTGGAAAACGTGCATCTGGAGCCTGTGAAAGTACCACACTGGGAAAGAGGAGAAGAGTTTGCAATGATGTTGGAACCAAGGAATCACAGCATTGCTATTTTGGGTCTTGGGAGCAGTGTTGGAACTCCTCCAGAAGGTAACTCTTCCTTTTGGAATTAAGTATCATTTACTTTTTAATGCCAGACTGTATGATACACCTAACTACTCTCAGTGGTGCTGTCATTCTGCAAGAGAAGATGCTATTTTTCTGGGATTTCTCTGTATGACATGGTTGTGAATGATGCAGTTTGGTTTAATACAGTTTGGTTGAACCAACCAGTAAAATTAGAGTTAACTCCTGAACTCTGCATTAAATCTGTACCCTTTTGTTTAACACTCCTGAACCTTGCTTGCAATGATTCTGCTCCTCCATTGAAGCTGGTGGGAAATGTTCTTTAATCTGAGATTTTCTAGTCCTTCTTTTTCATCTTGGCCAGAGAAGTTCTCCATGGGGCACTGAGTTGATCCATGATTTCTGTTCTTTTTGCTGTGCTCTATCCTGTCAGGCCCAGCACTTCACTCTGGCAAACAAGACAGTAGGATGAGGAGACTCTCATGCTGAGCTTGGAAATGCCAGCCAGTTGCTAAGCATGGCAATTGGTGTCTGTGTGTCCTTTCCTTCCCTTGTCTCATCCTTACCTTGGAAAAGTCTTTGGTACTCACCTGTTACTGAACTGCATGTTGCCTCGTAGTGGATCATGTGTGATATGTTACTTTGGGAACAAGAATGACCTTCAGCTGGGCTCAGCAAAATTAAGGTGTTTTCAGTCCCAGAATATTACCTTGCTTGCAAACAGAATTATTTATAAGATTATCTTTTTGTACATATTGATGTGGGGCTTTCTATTTAAAGGCTGGAGGACAACCTTTTGTGACTGCTCTCCATAAGTAACAATAGGCTTATTCCTAGACCACTTCAAAAGCATTCTTATTCCTTTATGAGAAAATAAATTTGGTTGAGGAAATAGAAGGTAACGTGATAGTAATAATTATTTTAATGAATTGTAATTTTTTATGATAGTGAGCTTTCTGTTTGAAATGAAACAAATAACGTATAAAAGCTGTTTTGTTTAGAAAAATTACATAGCCATTCAAAACACAACAAAGTAAAACTGGGTAATTTAAGATAGATTTGGAATAAACCTTAGTTGGGAAACATCTACTGTAAATTTTGTCTGAGATATTTCTGTCATATTGAGGAAAACACATGCCTAAAATACAAAACAACTAAACCCATTTATAATATCTGTTTATCCCATGATATGTCTATAAGGCTTAGTGCTTTGATAGGAGAATATTTATAGCAAAGGTTAAACCTACAACTTATCTTGTATCCTTTCCAACCCTATTCCAAGCTTCCTAAAAAGGAAGCTAAAATTAATATGGCATTTTTGGTATTGAGCAAGTGTTACTGAACCTGCAAAAAGAACTTGCAATTTAATCTCGGCAAACATCTTCACGTCCTTAGAAGTCTGGTTTTCACTTCCCTTTTTTAGCTGTGTAGTTATTTCTAGTTGCCTGATCTTACTCCTAGGTTTGCCTTTTTTTCATTTAGACAGTTACTGAATTTACATGTTTAAAAATGCTCACAGAGGCTAATCCTGTCTTTCTTTTTCATCTGTAAAGATCTTATTATAAGACAAGATTGTATTATCCAGCACTAGTTTATACTCAGTAATGCTCAAAACCTTCCCATTATTCTCCATCATCATTTACTTTCCTCTGAGATCTGCCCTGTTTCTGAAGAGGTGTCTGTGTTGGTGCTAGAAGACTGCATGGCAGTGAGATTCTTTCACAGAAGAGTGGCAGTTTCTTACACATGGTGGTATCATTTTGATTAAATTACCTTCTGATTTAAAATCTATCTGACTGTTCATGGCTGTTAAGATTTCTGCTGGTCTCATCTTGCTCTGTGAAGCTGTGACAGGTTCCCCTAATTGACAGAGGTTACGGAGGGTAGCTGGCCCATGGTGAGCTCTTGGCTATCATTTTTCTGCTTGCTGGATCAGCCGCCTGGCTGACGGAACTGTCTGGTGAGAGCCGCTTGTCACCAGTCTCTCTGGGAAAGAGAATTGCAAGGTGTGCTGCTCAGAAAAGTGGTGTCCTAAAACCCACACTTATCCCAAGCACAGAATAAAAAATGCGTGGTTAGACTATTAAAACCACTGCCTCATCACTTCTGAGGAATTCATTCCTAGATCTGCTCCCTCTGGTCTAACCAGCAATTGTCACCGAGCCCTGTTCCTGAGAAAAAGGGATAGGCAGTTGCCCTAAATCACATCAGAAATATCTGAACAATTTCTCTCCGCGAGGGAATATCGACTGTTCTGTTTTGTCTTGTTTTAGCCAAGAAACTGTGGGAGCGTGAGTCATCCTGTAATCAAAGTAATGCAACTCAGTATGAGATGCTTGATGCTGATTCTCCTGGCATTGTGCTGCTGTTGTTGCACGGGATCAACTAGGGACATCGACTGCTGACATGCCGAGCTTTGCGCGTGTCAAAGGCTGAGGACTGGCTTCCAGTTGTTGGCTCCATGATCTGGCCATTGGTGAGCCACCAGTGGCCATGGCCTTTAGAGACACCTTCAGAGCTGCCTTTAAAGTGGACTGTGCAGGTGATCCCTGAAGGTGTTTGGTATTAGCTTGATAATTATTGTGTGTTTTAAGTCAGGATACGTTTTGGACCCCTTAGTTAACAAACCTCTGCTTCTGTAGAGCCCAAACAGATCCCTTCCTTGATATTGCTGGTGCCTACTTAGACCCAGAGGACAGCACTGGCTGGACTTACAATCTTTTAAAGTCTGGGGATGGGATTAAGATGGCACTCCTCACTCCCAGCAGGATGTACAGAAGACCATTTCTTGCTTTCTCATCCTCTCAGTTGCGTCCTGTGTTCCTCCCCTCCCATTATGTGCCCCCAGGCTTGACACCAGATGAGCTGAGAAAATAGGAAACACTGGCAGATACTTAAAACATTGCTTCTCTTCGGATGTGCTTAGTGCTACATGCTGGACTTGGTGAACCCCCGGTGCCCTAGGAGCAACTCCTGATACCTGAGCTAGTGCTAGCTTCAGAGCTAGTGCTCTGAAGGGCTCTTTAATAATATGGGGATAACCTAAGAGCAGTTAGAAACCTGGCTTCGAATGTTGGAAATTCAGGGTTTATTTTCTCTTCTGTCCTTGGAAGTTCAGACCAGTGTTTCCTAAGAGTGACCCAATGGCCAGAGCACATGCTGAGGCTGCTCACTTTCCATTTCAGCATACATCATGCAGGTGTGGAAAAAAAATCCATGATCCTTTGGGATAGGAGCAGGAAGCCCTAAATAATAGCAATATTTTAGCCATGGATCTAGAGCCAGCATAGACTGTAGGATGCAAGGAGGGTCTCTTCTTGCAGGTCTTCTATCTAATCCATGCCTATGGGGTTGAAAACCTTTCGGGACATGGACAGAACTTTGTCCGTTTACTGAATATGCTGGGATTTGCCTACTTTGGCTCAGATATAAATTTGGCATAGACCTAGTTGGCTCACTCGAGGTTGGAACAGTTCTAATGATGTGCAGGAGGCTTTTCAGTGCTTTGTGATCTTGTGGATAAAATCTGCATTTCCCTATTTTCTTCTTCAGGCCTAGGCAGCACGCCAGGATGTCAAGTTTCCAGATTCTGTCTGATTTATACAGCAAAAAGGGGTAGCACAGAAAGGGTTAGTTTTTTTTATCGAAGAGGAAAATTTTTCAGTATCCCAAGATTTGAAGGTGTTGGGTCAAAGAGAAAGTTTTCATTTCTTCTCATCTCCTTACAAAGAGGGAGTAACTTTCATGCCTGTCTTAGTGACAGGGAGAGGAAAAACATGAAATGCAGAGTGATCTGGATTTCCAGAAGTCAGCAGAGATTTAAAATGGTCACCACCTTGAAGAAATGGATTTCTAGGTAACAGACAGGATCACATGTTAGAAAGTGCTTAGCTGAGGAAGCTGACAAACTGGAGGTTTACCATATTTAGTCAATGCCCTTGTCTCGTTTCCAGTGTTTCAACATTGGCAAAACATACATATATAGAGAGAGACTGTGTTGATTTCTGGTAGTACTGATTATATCCCCCAAATTCTGAGGAAAATAGATATAATTGTTGCTTTGAGAATCCCATAATTGAAGGAAAGTAGAAGTTTAGCAGATGTTTAACCATCAAGTATCAAAAAATGGATACTTTTTGCATGTGTTTTAAAATACACTTTTTTTCCCCCCGATGGGTGACCTTGTCCTTTCATTTTAAAGAAATCCTGACAAGTAGGACCAACCCCAGAACGCAGCCTGCCTGAAACGGCTTCTCAAAAAAGCAACAGCTTCTGGTTTCTATGTACTGTTTTCTGCAGCAAAACTGAAATAATACAAATATGAAGATGATGTGTTGGCAGACTTCTTCCTAGTTTTCAAGTCATGGAGTTTTTTTGTTTAACTATCAACAACATTTGGTCCAGTCTTGCTCTTACAGAAGTTGGTGGGAGTTTTGCCACTTAGATAATATAAGAATAGTTCCAGCTTGTTATTTATAAATGTGGTTAATATGTGTCTTAAAGTTGTTGAAGGTGTGTACTGTTGCTTACAGGATCTGACATCCCTTTAAGGATGCTGCTGAAAGAAGTGGTCTGGCTCCAGTCCTAGCTAATATATTTTTCCCTGATGTTGGCCCTCCTTTTTTGTTTCTCAGTGGTGAAGTGGATTAGGGAATTCAGATAGATTAACAGAAGCCCCCCCCCCAAATTAATTTTAATATATACCAAGGGAATTACCCTTAAGTTGGATGATGACTGACCTACTGGGAGAGAAAGAAATCCTTCTGGAGGGACTTGGGTACCCCTTTTGATGAGGCTTGCAGTGCTGAGAACAGGGGTTGGAGGGAGTCATAGGCATGAGAGCACAGTGCATGACAAAGCTCTCCTCCTGTCTTCACTGGATCTCTCTTTTTCTATTTGTAAGGAGCTATTGATTCACATCTTGAGACCGTGAGCCTCAGTATTGTTTATTATTACTTAGAGCAGTGCTGCTTGTGGTACGGTAACTATGCTACTGTTTTTCTTGGAATGTAAAAGATGACATCTGTGAAGGACCTTGGATGCTGTGGTGTTCAGTGGCCCAGCGTCTGGGCCAAAAGTTAGTGCAATGGTATTTCAAAGATTTAGAGTGTAGGAGTAGCTGTGTGGCTTTGAGGTGAACGGGCTGTCTGGGAAAGACATGGGTTCCAGCCGCTGCTTTAGTAAATGTCCAGGTGAACTGTACAGACTGGCAACAGCAAAAAATTGAATTTTCAGCTCTTGGCCTTTTTCAGTGTCACTGAGTTAAGGGTTTTTGCTTCAAGGATGGTGAGCCCAGGCTGAAGCTTCTGCCTGACAGTAATGGAGGCAGGATTTGAACATGATTTTCTGCATGTGTGGGAAACGCATGCACAGCCGGGTTGCACTGGCACTTTCCCCCTCAGGGGACTGTCTGCAGTGACCACAATCTTGACTCACTAGGGAGGGAATTGTTGCCCTTGGTTCATCCTGTTTTGGGCACCTGTGTGCTCCAAAACTAGCTTTTCTGGATCCTATTCTTGGGTGTCTGCTTCTTCCCAGACATGGGGCAAGCCTGTGCCCTGTGCAGGGCTGCTCCTGGGAGAACCAGACCCGTTGCCCCATTCTTCTGGCATACAAGGCTTTGTGCTGGGGGTCAGGTCCAACCCCCTTCCTACTATGATTTACTGCTGCACAGTAAGCTACATGCTACTGAAACCAAACTGTTCTAATGAGATCCAGTATTTGCTGGAAATTAGAAGTCATATGTGTCGAAAATGTGACTATTACACAGTGTTTATTTTTCTCTGTGTTCTTCTTAAAGAACAGAGTAATACATTTAGCCTCTGTGCTATGCATCAGAGCTGAATAGTTTTGGATAACTCTCCTATGTAATTTTAGTTTCATGAAGTAATTCTGTTTGCTGTTCCACAGAGTAGGTGAGGTCACATTTTCCAGAAGTATATTCAGATCTTACAAAATCTTTCTTCCTGATAAAGCCCTCCTCGTCGTTTCACAGTTCCCGTAAAATATTACATCTTTTCTTTGTATTTTAATTCTTATATCAATACATATTGATATGTGTTAATAGAGCAAATGTGTTTCTAGGGTACATTTCTTAAAGTATTTTAATTTTTCAGTATATGCTAATAATTTTTGAGGGAGAAAAGAAAGGAAGCGATGATATGGATCTTTAAATTGGTTCAACCTGACACCAAGCCTTAATTTGATGGGTTCATTATGGACCCAGAATTTGGGTTTGTTTTTCTGAAAATCTTGTTGAATTATATGGGACTTTGTGGGGAAAGCTGAACTAATTCCTGGAGAGAGCTGAAAAGTGACATGTTTTTAAAAGAGGTAAGGTAGAAGTTGGGAAGAAAAATGTTTTCGGGGCAGATTTTAGAGGATGCTGAACTTAAATAGCTTTCAAGAATATATTTGCCTTATCTCTCTACTCCTCAAACCCTTCTTTTCTTTAACCTGTCCCAACAACTACCTTTCTTTGCTATTGCCAGACATATATATCTACTTTTTCCCTGTTGCGTGCTTCATCTTCTTATGTCTTTATCCAGGACTATTGATCCTGGAGCGTTCTGTGCAGGGTGATGTGGCATCCAGGGTCTGACATTTTTACAGTGTCACTGCACATCCTGCCTGGTACATTATAACATTTTGTGCAGCTCTTTCCTGTGGTCCATGCAAAAAAATTTCCAGGTTTTCTGTATCTCTGTGAAAGAAGCTACCTTGCGAATAAGCACAAGACAGTGCGTGTGAGCCATTTCTGAAAGGATCAGGGGTGTGATGCTTTTATCCTGGGGAGATGGGCAAGTCTGAAGGACAACTGGATTAGCCAGGCTAAGGTCACAAAAATTTTGGGCTACCACCTGCATGTTCTTAGGGTTAACATGGAATACAGTATACTTTGATGTGGCAGCTTCCAGGCTACATTAAGTTTGCAGGAGAGCTGAGGTGGAAATTGAGAAATCTGAGAAGCGGCAGCCATGCAGTAGACAAGAAACAAGGGCGGTCTGATGCCTCCACTCTGTGAGGCAGGCCTATGATCATCAAGTAGGCTTCATGCACTGCTCTTGTGGTGTCTTGCTGCTCCTGCTCTTTCTTTAGGCTCTTGTGGTGTCTTGCTGCTCCTGCTCTTTCTTTAGTCTTGATTTCCTGGTCATGCTGTCCTGATTCCTGGTTCTGATGAATGGAGATGTAGCAATCTTGTCTCCTCCTTGCTCTCGTAACTGCAGAGGCCAGGACATGTTTCAGACACATTCTTCACCAGTTTTCAAAATCTGCACCAGTACCAGAACAATTAGATGTTGTTGACTTTTAGTGTTGCTATTTCAGGCAGTATTTTATGTTTAGGATGCAAAAAATTTAAAATATGTAACACACAAGGAAATTTAATGGAGACTTGGTCGATGTATTTTCAAGCTTTGTTAAGACCTGAAAATACCATATTTTAATTGTTTTAAGCAAAAACTGCCTTGGCCATCGGATTATTTATTTGACAGTGGCAGCTTCAGTGCATGTGAACCAGCAGCATTGCTGTTCCAAAGCATAATTTGTAAGAGAAATCATAATTCTTATGTTAACTCTGTGTGAAGTAATGAAGTTTGGAAGGTACATAGGGGTGCATTATTCACATGCTGTTGTTGAAAAATAATTATTGTCAAATTAATGATGGCTGCATTTGGCTTTGTAACTAGATCTCCAAGGGGCTGTTCCTGTCAACAGAAATGAGACTGGGAGAAAACCAAGAACAGCAACAATATTCTGTATGAAGTTTCCTTGATGTTTTAATAGAGATTAATCGGTTTTAAAAACTTGACAATAGGGTGCATTTTTTTTTTCCTTACTCTTCTCCGAAACCTGTTAGTAACACAGACAGATACATAGCTCCAGATACTAAAATGGCTTAAGTATTCATTGCATTGAATTTTGGGGAGAATAAGTTCCCTCATGAGGAATTCCCTTTGAACTAATCTCTCTCTGGCATGATTGCTGGCAGGTAAGCATGTGCTAGGAGGTGACTCTCCAGACAGACTTGTTCATGCCAAGAATCAGACTTTTGATCTATGGCAATGTTGCAGACAGCTGATTTACAGGTTCTTTTTCATGTGCACATGTTCACATAATTGGACTTTCTGTAGCTAGTAGCTAGTAAAGAATAACTGCAGTCAGTCATGCCTTTATCCTGCCTGTGACAGACTTTAGACTTTGCAAATATGGACCATGCCATTTATTTCAGCTGGCAGTGTGATCATCAAAGTTGTGGCAGAGTGTTAGAAACATAAATTTCTGTGTACAGAGGACTTTGTAATACATAATTCTGTTGGTAATTGAAAGTTGTCTGCTTGTTCCCACCATCAACACCCTTTCTGTACCTTAATTCTCAGAAATGGCAGAGTACAATTTACTGTTTAATATGAGAAATGAGAGGAAAGCCCTAGTACTACATAGATACTTTTGCTTACTCACCCAGCCCAACAATATATATAATGTTTCACATGGAGAGAACAAATAGTGAGTCTTCAGCTTCATACAGTCAGCCAAGTTTACCGTGTTTGTAATTCTGTCTTCAATGCTTCATGCCCTTTACTTAGCTAATTCCCCAAATGCTCCATATTCATCTTTTGGACTGTGTGGGTTATAATCTTTAAATCTTGCTTAAGCAAGCAGGCAATCTGCCTCCCTCCTTACATGGGTTTTCTGAAGACTTCTGTTCAATAACACACAGTCAAGCTCTGGATCAGATAAAAGTAAGAGTGAGAAAGATATAGAACAGCTTTCGATATGGGAAGCAGAGCCATGAGGCATTGAATTGTTAGGAGATGGTGGGAGTAGAGTTTTGTTATTTGGTTGAAGGCTCAATAAGGTGACATATTTCCCATTTTTAAAGGAATAACTTATTCTCCTTACATTGATAAACTGTTGGGGTTTTTGCTTCATTTCTCCCTTTCCACAGGAGATCTTAGGGTGATTTGTGTATGTGTCCCCACATATTGTTCTTGTCACTTCAATAGATGAGAATGTGACTAAAATGCAAATTAGTAATTGAATTAGTCAGAAGTTCCACAGGAGTAAAGTTTTATTTTGTTACCAAAAGCACTATAATTAATGCTTTATATATATGGTGCTGCCATTAGATTAAACTTGCAGAGAGAAACTTTGCTTTGTTTTGTTAAAGGGTGGCTTTATTTAGCTTCCTTGGGAACATTCAGAAGTAGAGATACTGGGCTGGAGTTTGCAGCTCTGTATTCTTTCCCTTAGCTTTAAATCCTACAAAGCTCACTGTACAAGCTTCTGATGCCTGTCATATAGGGAGGACATGTACTTCTCCATGGTATTGATAGTTACTAGCTGTCTGCAGAACCGCCCAGAGTTGGTGTTTGTTCATTAATGCAGTAAAGTAACGCCAAGAAGTTACTCTTCGCTTCCTTTGATGCACAGTCACTAATATGACATGTGCCCTTTCCGTGCCTTCTGCACGATCTAAGTGGAGCATTGGGAAAGCTAATATGAAGTACGGGTTGCAGTATCAGCTGACTAAGATCATGGCTTTTCTTGTGGAAAATGAAATTTTGCAGATACCTGCCTTTATTTCCAGTGGAACAGTTCCATACCCAAAATGATCCTATTGCTGGGATGCTCCTTAGGTAGGCAGCTGAATCTGCAGTTCATGAGAAGCAGCTGGGGTCTGTTAGCATGCTCACCTACCTGCCAACAACAACTAGTAATTTTTGAAGGTGATTCCCTGGTTTGGCTCTCTGTGCCTCTTTCTGTAAAGCTAAGAATCTGAATAGTTATTCAGTTAAAATTTTCTATACCTCTCATGCTAGGTTAGTTCAGTAGCTAAAACTCACAGGCTTGGGCAGTAGCAGTAGATGTCTCTTGCCCTTTTAGTGCTGCACTCTTAAGAAACCAAACCTTTAAGGTTTTGAAGTGTACTGTAGTTTGATCTTAAAGAAGCCATGAGCCTGGATACACTGATGCTGGGAGAGACGATCTTCTATTTTTCTATCAGTTCTTCTCATGTATTGCTGTCTCAAATACAAGCCTTTGAAATCTTCTCCAAATAATTCTTAGACTACAAAAAAAAAAAAAAGGAAAAGAAAAAAAAGAAAGAGTACTTTCAGGGGGATATATTTTCTTTTTAAAAACATGACGGTTTCGACTTCTTCAACAAAGCCTTGCTAGGCATTTATTACTAGTTTTAGTTTTCATGATGTATTTTGTGGCATTTAGGTGAAATGTACAACACAAATTTCAGGCATCCGTTACTACTTCTATGTTTAGAAGAAAAAAAACAGCCCACATTGTTAACCAGTTTCTACTTATCTCTGCAACCAATCAGCAAAATTGGATTTTAAGCATAGTGGTCATTTTAATGAATTACCTCTTCAATGCTGAGAAATATAGTTTGTCAATTAATGTTCGAAGAAGTTAGAAGAATTCTCTGGCTTTGGAAAAAATGCCTTATCTATAAAATCCGTTGTTTCTTCAAGCAGGCTAGTTTAGCAGTTTAAAACTATTCCAACTGTGAAAAACAAAACACTGAATGGGATCTTAACTTACCATGTGTGAATAGTTCTGCAGAAGTACCTGCCTGTCTTCTCTGTACCACACCTGTGAAAGATGGGTTCCTGGGAAAACTCTCAGAAGGAGAGTGGTATTATCCTGAATTAAATATGAAGGTTATTTCTTTTTTTTTAATCATAAGCATACAACAAAATCTGTTGAAACTGCAGAGCTTTAATTTCATCTAATTTATTTATAAGTATTTCAGTCTAAAAATCTGTGCTTCCAGTTGTTTTATGTTAAGCTAAGTTGTTTAGCAACATATCAAAACAATTCCATGAAAAGAGCACTATCATTTTTTTATTAATCCCATAGGCTTCTTTTGCAAATGTTTTTGTATTATAAATGATTGCAGTGAGGCATTAAAGCACATGCAGAGAACAGAATTCTCCCTCTATATCCTTCTCGCCCTTCAAGTTATATTTTAGTACCAATCTGATAGCAGGGTTTACAGAACTGCGTGTACTTGGTTCAGGGTGCTATTACAGCTATTTAGTACCAGTCCCTGCTGAAGCATTTCACACAGTCTTCTTTCTCCAGCAATAATTTAAATCTGTTTTAAATCTGTGTTAAATCTGTGTTCTGCATAGTCCATGCTTTTCTGTCTGTTAAAACTGGCTGTAGGTGAGTTACAGGGAAGCAGTGTTAAAGCCAATGTAATATTTCTTTCAGGAATTACGGCGGAAGTTATAGTGGTAGTCTCTTTTGATGAACTTCACAAAAGAGCTCAGGAGGCCAAGGGGAAGATTGTTGTCTACAACAAACCTTTCATCAGTTATGGTGAAACTGTGCGATACAGATCACAAGGAGCAGTGGAGGCTGCTAAAGTTGGAGCAGTCGCATCACTCATTAGATCCATTGCATCTTTTTCTATTCAGAGGTAAGTATTTTTATCATTTCACCCTGTAACTCACATTTCAGCCTTTATTTCCCATGTCATTTCTGGGCAGGCAGTTTTGTTCTCTGTGACTTAAACATTGCCAGTTACGAGTGGGTGTTCAGTTGTGAAACTATTGGCTGCACAATAATTTTTTTTCCCTTGTGCTTTGTCATTCTTTCAAAATGTTTTCATTTTTTGTTGCTGATCCAAATTTTATATATTTGTCTCAAAGAACTTCCTGCTTTCTCAAGGCTGCCATAAATATTCTGAGATCAACCACAGTCAAATGTCTTTGGTGACACCATGTACCAGACTTGCAGTGATGATTCTGTATGTTTGATCATTTTGTATATTTGACTAGAATGTAAGTGCACAGGTTTTATTGTGTTGGTCATTTTTCTAGTATGAGTCTGTCTTGTACTAGATGAAGGAGGAGCCTGCTTTAAACATAATAATGTAGAACAGTTTAGCAGTAAGGTTTGTAATTCTCACAATTCTTTTGAAGTGAGGCAGATTGAAACAATGTTTTTTTTATTATATTTTTTTAATCCAAGTTTTTTTAGGTGTCTTAGTACATTACTCTATTTGTCCTGTACAGAGTTACATTCCTTTTTTAGTTTTCTGGTTAGTAACAGAATTCTGTATTTTATCTGGTGATTTTTTCCAACTCTGAAAGCTTAAACTTACTCATCTATTGTGGGAAAGACAAGTTGGGGCATAGAGAGGAAATGAAGAAGAGTTCAGGTATAAAGTAAAAGGGTGACAGATAAACCCTGTCTTTTAAATTTATTTTTTTTAATTTTACACAGTTATTGGTGACTTGCGTGCAGCAAGCGTTGCATAGTAGTCTGCTGCCTGGGACTAGAGTTCTGGTCATGCAGGTTCAGACAGCAGAGCTGGACTGAGGACTGCAGACGGGACAGACCCATCTCCCTGCCCGCCCTCCTCAAACTGAGCCGCAGCCTGAGCAGGAGTGGCAGAGGCTTTAAGTGATGCCAGACACAAAGCCTGAGTGCTTAAACTGTAAATCTGTGCTGATAAAACCACTTAAGGCAGCATGCAAGAGACACATGCAGTTTGTACAAGAAGTGCTGTATTTTGCAACTTTTTTTTTCAAATACGTGTTTAGAGCAGTACAGGCTGTTTGCTCCTCCCCCTAGCTACCTAGTAACTCCCTGCCCACGGAAGAGTCATCGGCAGCCACTAACGTGCCCCTGAAAGCGTAATACACCATAAACTGGAATTGTTTTCTATTTAGGTAACAGCATGGTTTCTTTCTGCTCTGGGTTTTCTTTCTACAGAAGTCTAGGCTGGTAAGTGGGAAAGGCTGGTATGGCTTTGGATCTTTCTTGAGGCTGGGACTGGGAAGTGCTTGGGACAGGCACTTGGAAGCATGCTAGGTTCCACCATTTCAGACAGAACATTAGTATTCACAACTCGGTAGTAGAAGTGTGCAAGCATCACCATTTTTGATGCTTCAGAAAGTCTGAGAAATGCAGTAATGCTAACTAACTGTATTGGATTATGTGCAGAAGACAGCTTTGGTTCCAGGGTAGTTGACAGCATTTTTATATGTTCCATATTCCACTAAAGAAGCCAACACCACCTGTTTAAAATGCTTTCTCAAAAATAAAATTCTTTGAATTCAAATGCTATCCAAACTATACGAGCATATTTCTTAATGCCCAACAAATGTGTTATTTACAATATATTTTCTAATGATTTTATAATAGTAATGAGCAGGTAGCAGAACATGTTTCAAAAACAATTTTATGAAAAAATATGTGGTTTCAAAATAGCCTTATAGGTATCATCGAAGAAAATTGCAATCTATAATCTGTTGATTATCTGAAAACCAGAAAATGATCTATCCCATCGTTAGTTCTGGTGCCCTGTAGAGGTGTTCATTTGAAATCAACTCTTTGTACCTTCTGCTATTTATGGAAGTGCATTTTAACATGTAATGGAAAATTTAGAGATGAGGAGCAGAGGTGGAGACTGAAGGTAATAAAGCCTGTTTATTACGTCTGGGTACTGGCATTACAGCTATTTCAGAATTAAATGAAAAGAGAGGAGAAACAGATGCTGAATGCATGTTTGTTTAGAAGTATTGAATCCCTAATTGAGGCTGGGAGCTGAGGTGTCATTCCCAAAAGCAATTTCAAATTTAGATGCTGCCAGGAAGCATTTTTTCATTAAATGTACTTTCTGTCCTTTCTTCGTTTACCTACAGTTAGGGTTTTTTTGGGGTCTTTGAGGGATTGGTTGATTTTTTCCTATAATAAGGGAGGTATTCAGGTCCAGTCTGTTATTTCTGCCACTCCATACTGCCTAGATCTGTTTGTCTTGTTTCTAACAGAAAATAGGTACTGCTGTAGGCAGGATGATTTTCTTATCTCCATGCCTTCTCCTCTGTTTTCTCTTAAATCACCAGCTGTGTGGCTCCTTGTCTGTCCTATCAATGCACTCTGCTGGACAGACTGTGCTGGATGGGGTGTTTCTTGTCAATCAGTGTCTGAGGCACTGTTCAAGACACTTGCATTTTCAATTGACTGATAGGAAATACTGTTGCTGCAGGGAGGAGCATGTTAGAAAGGTGAGAGATGAAAGGTAAAAAGCTGATAAAAGACTTCTAAACGTTGTGAAAGAAAGTCTTGAATTCTCTCAATTTGTATACTATTGCTTCGTTGACCAGAACCTTTACTACTCAGGCCTGTGGGTTTACATGTGCACCCATAATATGAATAACTCATAATGGGATTGTGGCAGTTTCCCAAAACATCCTGGGAACATCTTAGAAAATATTCTCCTGATAGTGCACCATCCTGCTTTCAGCAGGTGAATAAAGAGTGGAAATTCACAGTTTTCTCTAAACTATATCAGCTTCAGTGTTCAGTGTGTTGATGTGAGTTTTGTTTTGTTTTTGTTTTTTAAGATTTCAACCTCTTTTGGACAGGGAGTTGCTTATTGTTATTTACTTACTTTATTTCCAATAAATTAAATGGGCTGGAACAATGGAAGCCACTTTGTGGTGTGATTTCTAGGTAATCTTGCAATGTGAATAATATTAATAGGTTAAAGCTAAGTACTTTAGTAGATAAACATCTTAGGCTTTTTAGGGCTGATTATTAAAAGACAAGACAGAATTGGTAAAATCACAACGTGAATTAAATCAGTGTTCTCTTGCTGGCAGCTTAGTGGCTGTTCTTTGTTCCAGAGATGGCAAGTGGCTGCCACATTGTCAAGGGCAAGAAGTGTGAAGTGAACCTGTGTGCAGAGATTATGTGAGCAGCTTATTTTTCTTTAAGTTATGATAGAACAGCTATGGAGTGAATGAAACCACTTGAGGACTCAGGCATCCCAACTCTGAATGAGGCCAAAAAGTTATGAACTTGATTATACTCAGGAAAACTCACTGCTGTGTTTATATTGGGGCTCGTGCCAACTTGTCGGTGGCAGTGAAGGACTTGAAGGATTTGTTGTTGAGTTTCAAGGAATGGATTAATTTATTTATGACAGAAATGGTAAGTGAATAGGAAATAATGAAGAGTAACTATTTTTAATGAACTTTCTTAAATAACATGTGTTACTGTAATCAGTCAACAGTATCCATAGTATTTGGTTATTTGGAGAAATACGGATGTTGACTATTTCTTTTACATTAATAGGCTGACTGTGGTGTGATTAATGGTCTTGTACAAGTGAAAGTAATACATACATTTACTGTTGTGTACAATAAACTGATGAACATTTCCCAGTTTGTAATGGATGTTTTTACAGCAAAAATACTCAGTTTACAAGGCATGGTTAAAAACGTGTTGTAATAAGCTAGCCATGTCTGGGTTTTTTGCTTCCTAGCTGTATGTTTTCAGAACATTTTATAGATAAAAGTTATCCTTTACCTATGAAATCGTCCAGTATTTATCCTATGGTGAATATACTCTTATGAATCTAAAACTAGAAGTAAATCCCGTTCCTCAAGAACCACAGATTAGATAAGGTTGTAACACTGTGTCTTGTCATAATAACCCCTTCAAGGGCTCTAGAAAGAAGCAGAATTGAGTGTTTTACGAGAACTCAAAAGGGAAGTTCCAAAGAATCCTCAGAGATAAATGCCAAGAGCCCAATTATTTTTTTTAAATGCTGCAGAACAATCTCTCCAATATATAAGAAATCCAACGGGGATCTTATTACAAGGCCCAGATAGACCAAGTAGTACCTTGACACAGTTTGGAGACTGTTAACAAGGACATAAGTGGTCAAGTTCTTCTCTTTTTGGGCTCAATTCACCATCTTATACTTACCTGAAATCAGTAATTTCCTTCACTTTTTCTCCCCTTCCTTAGGCTACGGATTTGCCCAGACACAATGTCTGCTTGTGGAGCTCTGGTAACTAATCAAAAGCTGTGTCTGGATGAAAGCGGAGTTCATGAGTGGCACAGTGCAACTGAAGATTTATGGCAGAGGTTGCACAGATAGCCCAAGTGGATACATATGACAGAATTAAAGTGCGGGCATGCCAGGGCTGAAATGTATGTGAATTTGAAAACTTTTGCTTTTCCTTTATCTTAATTTCCCCCATCTGTAACCTCACTTGGTTTATTTTCTTCTACCGTGGTATAGTCATGTATACCTTTTGATATATACATTGTACTCTCAAATCCATTTTCTTTTCCTCTCCCGCTTTCTCTTTTACTCTTCATTGCTTTGTAAACAATTTATTCCCTTCTCAATCTCTTTGGCAATGTTTGTGAGCTAGCATCATTTTTCAGCTCTTAGGTGTTAGCACAATGACTTCTTACCCCATCACCTCTTTCTAATGCTTGGTCTTCTGCCTTTGGTTCCAAATGTGAGACTTGCTTCCTAAGGAGAGCTTCCTCCTTTCCCTAAAACTCCATGTATAAGGAAACGAAGGGTGTATTAACGTTGGTAATGACAGACACATTCAACTTCTGCTTGTTCTGCCAAGTTTTCTGGAATCTGGAATGGTCCAGTAGTTTTGGTAGGATTTTTTTATTTTTTATTTTTTTATAGAAAAGAAATGCATCTGGCCTTTAAAAGTTCTCTGTTAATATGCAACTCGACATGACTTTAGCTCAGCCTGCTTATGAGCTGTAGGTCAGGTCCTTGAGCATCTCCATTGCTCTGTGTGGACATGGTCTAGCTAGGAGGACCTGTATTCCCTTTCATGTATCACTGGTAATCAAGTGGGTGAGACAGGTCACTTTGCCTTAGAAAGCTGCCCCTGTTGTTCATTAAATGTCCTGGACCACCCGCTAGTATTTTCAGCCAAAAATCTTGACTTGTGTGTACATTTCTAAAAATTAACCTACATCCTAAAATAATTTCAGAAGCTCTTCAGCAAAGTACTTAATTTTTAATGTCTTCTTTCATTTTGGTTGTTTAATAAACAACACAGTTACTGTGAACTACAGAGCTTATGGTAGCACAAAACAGGATTTAGGTTTGTCATCACTTTTTCTTCAGTAACACTGTCTGTTGTAGCATGGGAATGGTTCAGATTGCTGCTCAACGCATAAAAACTAGCTTTCCTCAGGCGTTTGCGTTCAACTAATATTGTTCGCTGCCTCTGGCACCCATTGAAAAGAATGAAATTGGTTTATATGTACAGAATGAAGTAGGAGGTTTTGTATAGTTAGTTTTTCTAAGTTTTTGCTCACTTTCCTCTTTTTGCCCAACACTCATACACACCTTTTTCTGAACTGCCTGTAGCACCCTGGTGACTACGTGATTTTCTGGGCTGCTGAAGCCATGCAGCCTCAGTGGCTGTTCCTTGTTCCAGAGATGGCAAGTGGCTGCCACATTGTCAAGGGCAAGAAGTGTGAAGAGAACTTTGTACTTGGCCGCGTTCAGGGGCCAGCCTGGCTGATGCGCACAGGATGCATAGCTGGAGAGAAGGTGACATGTAGCTTCTTCAGCTGCATGTATAGCTTCAGTGTGTGTGAGCTGCCAGTGCCCTGGGTGCATTTGAATTTTGGTCTCCCCTTCAATGCTGTGTCAGTTCAAGAATTCGTGGTTACTCTGGCTTTTGGCCTGTGAGTGCATGTGGTATGTGAGTTAATTTCCTGCAGTTCTGTTCAGTCCCCTCTATTTTTTCTTTACTTCTAATTAGGCTCACCTTGGTCTCTCAAGTCTGCAGGAGTGGGGTGTATTTGAGTCCATCTGTAAACCTGCTTCTTTGGTTTTAGTTAATGAAACAATCTTGTGTTGTCTTCTCTTGGGATTAGGGGAAATATTTTACTCATTGTCCAAACTTTTTTCTCTTCTAATTGCAAATGATTTTTACAGCTTTCAAAACAAAAGTCCTTGTGTTTTGCATCTGATGATAAAACTAAGGTAAAATCACTTAAAAAAAAAAGCTGCAATTAAAGATTCAGGTGCAGCAGCTCAGACAAAGGATGTGCTTGTGGTTGGGCTGTGCTAGGTGCGCTTACTGAGCGCATCATCTGGTTTAGTTTTATCAGAAAGGAATCTAGCACTGGTGCGCAGAGACTGCTTAGTGGTTGGACAGCCAAGGATTTTGGGATATTCACTTCAAAAGCTCGTTCTTTATTCAAACAAAAAGGTTAATATGGACACCTCACATGAGAACTTTAAGAATGTCACATCGTCTGTGTAATAATTTAACCTGTTTATGGTGTAATTTCTATTGTAGTGGCCAGAGATGTCCCCCCTGTGACACAGAGATTCACTTCATCAGTGCAGGTTGTAGTTCTTACTTATCAAATGGCAATTCCAAGATGGAGCACAGGGACAGAAACGAGGCTATCTGTAAGTCAGGGAAGTCAAACTCGGGGATATTCACTGCATTTCAGCCAAGTAGGTCTCCTTGATGCTGATGTGTACATAAAATCGAATGTTATTGTTATTATTGAAGATATTTAGAAATGGCTAAACTAGATAGCCTTTTTGTCAAAAAAAAGCACCAAGAAAGATTTGGTTTGAATGGAAAAAGTTACTGAGTTAAGGTTCCAGAAATAATGTTTTTCAAAGGATGTCTGGGGCACAAGACATATTTTTGAGTGCAGAAGTAACGTATTTCTATATTCCTTGAGTAGAAAAATTTCCTTCCTTTATTTTTTTTACTTTTTCTTTTTTCCATTTCATATGACAGTGCTAAGGTGGTATCTGAAATTTTCCTTGATTGCTTGTAATGCTATGGTCTTTTGTCCTGCTGCATGCTATTATGAGCAGTGCCACCATTCCTTCCAGAGAGCTAGCTCTTGTTGGAAGTACTGAAAATAGTTTGCCTATATTATGTGAGGATCTGATGGCTTCATTTATTTACTTGAGAAACCTTTGCTCCTTACCATCTTCCAGTGGCAGAGTACCTGTTCTTATTATTGTCTTGTTGTATTTTTAAGTGGTTTTTTTTTCTCCCTAGCATGTGATCTTTATGCACACAGGGTGGAGCAGTGAATGTATGTGTTGAGGATTTATTTTCTTTCAGTAGGGAGGGGAACGCAGTTATGGTGAAGGTAGTTTAGAATTGATCTCTGGGGGAGTCAGGAAACTGGTGAACCTAGTTCTCTCTGCTTGATATTCTGCATGCTCCCTTTTGACACTGCAAAATCGTTATACTCCTGAGCAGGCAGCATCCTCTGTCTGCTTTGCATAGGCTTGGGGAATGCGCAAGGCATAAAGGCAGCAGGAAGCTGGGTGATAATTGTAGAGATGCAACAGCAGTGCTGTAGCATGACTGAAAAAATCAGGAAGCACCACTGGTTCTTTATGAATGTTTTTCGCTTTCAGGATTAGTATAGTGGCAAGAATTGTTCATAGTAAACATCTCAACGAGAGTCTGTCCTAAGACAACATCCTGTGGCAATAGGATGCAGCAATATTGTCTTCAGTTCTACTAAGGGACAAGGAAACAAAGATAAAACCCTTGTGTATGGTGTAACAAGCAGAAATAAGAGCAGACCATGTTTTAAAAATCTCTGGTGAGCTTGTGGAAGATTCTAGTTATGTTTCATAGTGCTGTGCATGTTGTCTTGATGCCCTTAGAGATATGAATGTGTGTGCTGTGGGATTTTTCTTGCTCTGCACTTAGGGGCTTTCCCTCCCATATGTCTGTTTATGTTGTTGACTGACAATTCGTTATTTTTTACTTTGTTTCTTATGTTCTCTGAAGGCCAACATGCCAGACTGCATTCTGCAGTGTAGTCTTTATGCTCATTTTTGGGCAAATCCTAGCTGTCAGCAAGAGAACTTAGATGTCCTTAGAAGAAATGGAGCCTGAGCTTTAGGAGGTGATTGTATTGTACTGTGGGTTCTTGCTGTTTGAGCAGTGATTGCAGAAGTCAAATTTCAGGTAACTTCCTAATAGCAAGAAATCTGTAGATAATGTTTCTTATCTTTCTCTGATTTTTGTCAAACTTTTTGCCACTTTTTGCTTTGAACTGCATGAGTCTCTTGTTTCCAGTAGGCAGGGCTTGGTGTTACAGCTGAAACCTGTGGGTAATTTCAGACACTTGGCATATTTGTTTGCTTACGAAGTCAGTCAAATGCTGATGAGACTAACAAAGGCTTTCTCTACCTCCTCCTAGTTTTGGCTACTCCAGGTACATGTTCATGTAATTGGAAAGAGTTTCTTTCATTTAATATCTAGTAATATATGGAATGTCCTGTATTTTGTTAAAGGCAGGTAAAGGGCTAGTAAAATCTTTGTCAATAGACTGTTATCCAGAAAGATGCTGTGAGGATAAAGGTCCTTTTGAAATCCTCATTTGCTCACTAATAGCTTCCCAAGGCACATTTATCAATGTAGTATTCAAGTTTGGGGTTTTTTTTCTACTTTTCTGGCCCACCTCCTCTCCTAACATTACTGACTCATACCTTTTGTTGGTGGCTAGATGGCCATCCATATCATGAGTAACGTGCTAACTCTGGTCTTGCTTGGGTACCATGAGCACCCACTGATTAGATTCAGTAATATTCTGGAGTTAGTAAGATTTAAAGGAACATTTTTATTCTGCCTTTGCATTACTGGTTCATGTATATAAAGATGTTGAGGTTATTAAACTGCCAAGTCTTGGGTTTCTTGTACAGATCTTTAAAGAGTTACAGCTGCGCTTGCTGTGGGTTGAGCACCAGGAACTTTAGCAGTTTTCTGTGATTTCCTGTTTCTCCCTAATCAGCTCCGGCTTTCTTCAGTGTTGCCAGCCCGTTCTGAGTCTGTACAAGTTGCTGTGCCTACAAAAGCACTGTTAACAAGTTCAGAACCATCTGACATGATTGTAATGTCTTGATCCATCAATTGCAGGTTCTGTTTTAATGTTCTTGCATTATTCAGTTTTCTTGATGACACTGGCAAGCATCTCAGTAGTATATGGCAACTGTAAATGTGGAGGATTGAAGGAAAACCTGACAGTAAAAATGCAGATAAAGATTACAGGGAGGGACCTGAGTTAATACAATACCAATGAATTATTTTCACAACGGCTGTATTTATTTTCAGCTGCTGATTAGATCTGTAAGTCTGAGGACTGTCATTTCATTTCTCTGTAATTCCCCATATTTTTCCTGTCTAAGTGCAGCACTGAGGACTTTATCTAGAGTGTTCATCTCTCTGGACAGCTGGAAGAGATTAAATAGTACCAGAATGGTTGTGCCAGAATGGTGCAGAATTGGTATTTGAGGTATCCTAGCCTAATACTCTCCTTTTTTTTAAATTAAAAAAAATAAATAAAAGAGTAAAGGGTCTATTTCTTGAGGTATTCTAGGATTAACTCCATTAATTTCAAATTACACAGCAACTCACTTCTTGATTTTGGTCCAGGCAATGCTGAAACAGCATGTGCAGAGGTCTACTGTATAGACTCACTTGTCTATCCAATTTAAGTATTTTCATGCCTTGTAATTGGTTTTCAAGTATTGTTTCTACTTCCTGTATTACTCAAGATAGATAGTTTTTCAAAATCTATTTGATATTATTCTTAATCTGACAGTGTTACAAAATATTATCTACATACTACAGAAAAGTTTTTGCATGTATATATTAAAGTTTTATTTATGAAAAACGTATCTGCTGCAAAAAATCTGAAGTATTCTTTTCAAGGTTTGCTGCTGATTTTCCAAAGTGAACAAAGGTTTATGTAAGGACTCTGGCTGAATTTGTGTGTTTCAGAATCTGTCTTACATATACAAGAAAGTGGTTTATTCTGATGTATAACCTTTTACTTACATCATGTAAAACAAACAGGCTGACAAATAAAGGTGCCATTTATAAAATATACTTAACGTGTTATGTCAATTAAGTTGACTTAATGTCAACTGTTAATATCCACAATCTCTCTGGTTTATACCCCAGGCAAGCAGAGGATTTGGAAATGCTAATTCCTCATTTTGTTTTGCCTTGTTTGCTTAAACATGTGAGCAACTGTATATGGTTTGCTCCAACATATTATGATTTCTCTTTACAAGAATGCTTGCATTGTTTTTCAGGGAGTAGGGGGCCTTTCATTTTTGTTGGTTCTTCCAATTCCCACAGTCTTGCTTGTGGCTTGTCCATATGGTAGGGTATTTCTGTGTTATTTCGTTAAAGGTTGTCTTCACATAGGATGGCCTCACCCTGCTGCGTTAGCTTGACTATGATGCATGTCAGGCATTTCAGTACGACCTGTTTGTATGATGAAACCCCTTATTTATGGCATACAAATTTTGATTTGTGTCTTAGGAAGTCAAAGACAATTATTCCACAGTTGTTTAGAATTGTTTTCTAAATGCAGCTTGATGTTGATGGCCAACAGTAATAATGGGCTCTTCCCAGTAGAAGTAATGTCTTGGGCCTTTAAAGTGTGACTATTTAAATTACTTTAATCTTTTTCCTAAGCTTTGTTTTCCCCTTCAAATCCAATCAGTCACCTGAGCCTTTCTTACTGTGTCCATCTTGTTGCATCAAATACTAATCCTTTGGTTTTGCCTGCAGGGAAAGGCTAAATGGTGAAAATCCTTCTCCATCTGGTTTATTAAATGCGAGGTGCCAACTTCTGTCTCTGCTCTGCCAGCGATGCCAGCTTTGATTACTTGCCTGTTGTCCTTTCCTTCAGGCACCTTATACTTTCTCTTATTTTGTTTCTATATTTAGGAGGATGGTACAAACCTAAAGCTGTAACTTTGTTCTGTTCCAATTTTGCTTTTAAAATCTGACCTTTGGTTTGGTATTTATAGATCGTTCCCATATGTCATTAGCTGGGTATGTGACGAGGGTATGTGACTATTGCTAAACTGTTTCACCATTACCTTGCTTTCTTAGGCACTCTTCTGCACTGGCTGTCTAATATGTATATTGCAAATACTCTGTGAAACAGAGGGATTGTCTTTAATATGTTTCTATTCATTATTATTAAGCAGAGTTGACTGCAATTCCTTGATTTTTAATCTACTGTGATGACAAAAGAAGAACATTTGTTCTAAGGATAAGAAACAGAAAGAAGCTACATATTTCTGATTTTTACTTATTTCTATTTGGATTTAATCTTATTAGTTTGCTAACAACAAAAAATATACCTTTACAGGAGATATTGAAACTATTGTACTGTTGAGCTCTGGAAAATCCAGATTGATTCTAGGCATTTGTGCACAGGATAACAAAAGATACTTCTGTCACATGAGGGAGAATAATTATGAATTAACTAAAGCCAGGGATTCTGAAGTTCCATTCATCACCCTGCCTTGTGCCCCTGTGAGATCCTGAGTAACTCATGATAATTTTTCTTTTTCCCTGTTTGTAAGCAGCATTAATACATTTTTGAATGTTAATGTAATGTAGCATTTGTACATTGTTTACTGTAAAGAAAGCAGCATTAAAATCAACTCCTCTAAACTGTGATTAGGTTGTCAAGAGTTTTTGCACAGGCAAAGTATTGCAGAATCTACTCTTGTAGAGAGATGGTTGTATTATTACATAACATGGGTGACTTCTGCTGATAAATAATCCATTATAAAACCATGGGTTTGTATTATGCAATAGAATGTATGGTGTTTGATTGTCAACTTCTGCTAGATGGACATTGCAGGTTGACCTAACAGAGATCTATGGGAAGGCTCTGGCAGGAGGTGAATGACAGAGAATACAGGTCATTACCTTGGAATATCGTATTTTCAAATGTAAATATTTAAAAACAATTGGTTGACTGTAGCTCAGAGGATTTGGATTCTGAGTTCAATTCAGTATCAACTTACTGTGAGAGTTGAAGCTGCTGGAGTGAGCAGGCAGGAGCTGGAAATTTTGTAAAAGTACAAGGCTTTTTCTTAGTAACAGCTCTTTATTGTCAAGAACAACATGAACTTTAGAAATCAGGTCCTGGGATTCAAATGTGATCTTGCCAAAAGTCTGAGTTTTGGAAAGGGTGATCTCACAGGTGGTACACAAGGGAGGTTGTAGCTGTTCTTCTATAATCTGTGTAAGGCTTGCACCTTTTCAGGAGTAGGATGTGGTCCTTCTTTGAGAAGAGTCTGTGTCTTCCTCTGAGTATCTCTTGCTGCAGTTTCCAAAGAAGGAAACAACAATGTTCAGGGCTCCCAGTTTCAGGCTCTGAGAGGGCTGTAGTGGCTGCTGGGGGAACATTGGAGAGCCAGAAAGGGCTGTGAAGGAACAAGGCAGCTTGAGTACATACTCTCTTGTCTCCAGAAAAGGAATTAGAGGTATCTGTGTTTGTGCTCAAGCCCAAAGAACTTGAACAGGGATTCAACACTATCCAGATGCAGCCAGCACCTGGGGTCCCAAATCCTGGGCTGCAGGTTCATCTGAGAGACCATCCAAGGCTTTAACTCCATAAAACTGTTTTTTTCTCTCTTCCTTAGTTTATTTAGGAACACTTTACTTAGTTTATAATTCTGACAATCTAGGAAAACAGAAATGCTGTACTGCAGCATCTGAGAGAATTCTAACATTTCAGGCTTGCCAGAAACGCGATGTGAGTAGGCATACCCATGAGAAAACTTCAGCAGAGATCCTTGGAATTATAAGTGCAGCTGCAATTTATGATTTTAGAAGCATAACTTTTTTTCAGTGCCTAAAATCAGGTTTCAGTCATGTAAATCTTTGTATGGTACTTCTCAGGGACAATCAGTGATGGATTCTTTTAATCCTTTCCCATATAGAACAGTACTTTTTATTCCTTGGATATATCAATGATACTTAGAGGAATAAATTCAGTTAGCGAAAAGGTGGCAGAATCCATGCAAGTGTGAAAAGGTGTCAACTGGAGAACACCACTGTTAAGCATCAGACTTCCAGGTAATGCTTGTCCATAGAAGTTTCCTGGGAAAGGAAAGGAGAATGCCATTTGTCCCTATGAGGATCTCCCCCTTAAGGTGTCTAAATTGAAACAACTAGTGTAATTGGTCATACTTTTAATACATATTTTTAAGAACAATTTTAAATGCTTAGATCAGTGTCAGCTCATCATGCAATGAGCTTGGCTGTGTATCTGTATAAATAGAAGATGTTTTATTAGCATTTTTTCAGCCAGGTTACTCAATAGTTTCATAATTCTGGCAGCAAGAAGTGATACTGTGTGATTTGCAGAGTACCATGGGTCATGTCAAACATGAACTGTTCATCGCAGGTGCAGCTCAGTGGTTCAGTTGTGGATCAAGCACTGACCTGGTAAACCATGAGTTTTGTTAATGTTGGTATTAATCAATGTAAAGGTTACGTCACAAAATTCACCCACGGGTCAGTGAACCTTTATCTTCATGTAAATGAAACTATTAAAAGCCCACTTTGAGGGCTGGGTGTACAAAGGCTTTGCAAGCTACAAGTGATCTTTGGGCTGCACTTACAGAGCAACTGCTTTAAACTACACAATAAATAGTTATGAACTGCACACATTCAGATTTGTTCTGTGTCTGTTTATAGACAAGTTAGATTTGAAAGAAGTACCATTTCCAGTGAATAATTTAAGTAACTCCACTATGCTTACATGGAATTGTAGTACAGAATATTTTAGCTTGACAGCTGCAAGTTAATTTAGCCTGTGCATATTAGCTTGTAAAACACAGTTCTGCTTCTAAAATGATATGATACACTTCTTTCTGAGTAGATACCTTTTTTAACAGATTTTCTATTTATATTATTTATGAAGTTATATATGTGGTTTCAGTATTAACATTAATCATTAACAGTCAGTAAGATAATTTTCCTGCATAGTGTTCTTCAGGGGGCAAAAAACATTCCTGGTTAGTATTTGAACACTGGGAAGAAAATTCCCGCTTTTTATTCTGTTACTGTCTTGTAGTGTTGCACTAGGTGGGCTTCATTGTGTTCATATCTTGAGCTGTAAGGCTGTGGTGTGTGCACAAGTGTGTGAATGCAGGCAACTCGCTGCATGTCCTTTGTTGTGAGGCTGTCTGAACAGAAGAGTGACACCCAGGACAGACAGGTGGGGAGGAAGTGGTGAAACTCATGGTCATCCAACAGTCCTGGAGCTACCAGAAAAGAGCTCAGAGAGCTCAGAGAGCTGCAGCATTCCCATGGCAGTCAGTTTTCAGGAAGTCTTAGCATGTCCCTAAATCCAGTTCTCCTCCTCCACCACCACAGCTCCTCTGATCTGACTGGCTGTGTGCCCCTATGCCTTGGTGAAGGTCCAAAAAGCATTTGTGTATTTAAATATATGTAGAGACTATGAAAGTCATGATCATTATTGTATCTTCCAGCAGAAGCCTCCAGCCTGCTACCTTTTTTCAACATTTTCCTCACCAGCATGGTTCAACTAATGAAAATGAAAGAAAATTGTATTGTTTCAGTCTGTCTTCCAGCAGACTCTCCTAGGTGCTCTTTATTAGATATTAAAGAAATCCATAAAATAGAAGAGTGGGATTGAGAATAATATTTTCTCTCCCCTTCAGAAGATGATGAAGGAATTGGTGTACCTCCAGGATTAAATAGGAAGAGCACAAACATTCAAACAGTAAGCAAAGTAATATGAATATGTAGTATGTATTGAAGAGCACAAAGAAAGAATGCAGTACATATTAAAGTATAAGAAATTTGATCTCTAAAAAAACCAGCGAGAAAGTATTGCCATTTGACAGCAATTTCTGTTTTCCTTTTGAGGAAGGAAAATGACTTGAATTCTCAAGACTTAACTGTTTTCTTGGGAAACCCCTGCATTCATTTCATCATGGCAGCTGCTGTGTACCGGGTGTTCTTCCTGTATGCTCCCAAAGAAACCAACAGCATGGGAAGATACCCAAAACTGATTCAGTCATTCTCCCAACCATAGCTTGCACTGGAAAGATATTTTTATTTCAGCCTGACATTCTGCATTTCCTAGACACAACAGCAATTGCCAGAAAAGGAGCTTTTCAGAGGAAATACACACCTATTGGGACATTTTGTATTTCATCTGATGTAGATTATGAAGCTTTGGGGATAATCTGCCACAGTCAACAAATGCAGGTGGGAAAAGAATGCTCACTCTTGGCGTGACACTTTGCTGTGCTGCTCAATATTTAGTCCTTGTTCACAGGAGGTGCAATATTATAATAAGCTTTAAAAATATATTCTGTTGCTAAAAGGCACTTTTCTGTTTGCAGTGGATTCGAAGTTTGAGACTGAAAAATTGAGGGTGTATCTGTAACTTTGGAGCAACAGGCAAGACTTAGTTAAGTTTTGAAAATAAACCCATACCATTTTATTGGAGAATGAGTTTATCAAATCAGTGTAATACATTATTAGATAAAGTATTCTTATCACTTAAGCTTTTACATTGTATTTTACATCGTGTGAGTGTTGTATAATATGTGAACTAGATAGGCAAATATAACGATCAAGTGATGTTAAAATAGTTCCTTTCATGTGGCATTACTAAAATCTCTTATTTGAGGGAAAAATAAGTGGTACACTCACCATATTGTTTTTACTAACATTTTTTATTCTCTTGGACTGAAAGTAGGGTTTTTTTACTTGAACAGCAGAAGTGTTGGATTGTTTAATAGAACATCAAAAAGGAGTTTAATATGCTATCGAAATAAGATCTGTGGGAGTAAAAGAAGTATTTAAGTAGTAAAGATATTTCAGAGTTTCAGTTTTCTTCAGAGAGTGTAGGGGCTCACACTGACAAGTCTTGCAGTGGCTTTTTATTTGCTCACTGCTGAGCAAACTCACTCACCGAGACTGAATCCAGTCAAGCCCTTTACACTTTCTTCTCATATCCAGTCAGTTTTCAAAGCCTATTGAAGTTAATGGAAAAATTGCCACTGTTTTTCAGTGGAAACATGGTTATACTCACAAACAGCAGAAAAAATTACTAGATTGCTCCATTTCCTCTATCCTAATCCACTCCTGGGATTTACTTCCATGATATCTGTGGTGATAATACCTGAATTATTTTACTGACTAGTTTTTTAATTTTAAAAGCTTTCCACTTTTATCCATCTACATAGTTGGTTTTGGGGCTAAGATACTGTTCTCCTGCTGTCTTCGGGGACTTGTTTCTCTGCTGTCATTCTCATTTTACCTTGTGGGTTTTTTTTTTATTACACTGTCCTTTCTGATCCTTAAGTCTTAGTTTTCACACTTTAAAAATGTATCTCCATAAGGCTTTGCTTTCATTGCCCCAACCTATTTAGGGGAAAGCTATTCCTAAATATGTTTGAGATTAAGATAGGTTTATATTTCATTTTTTTAATGGAGAACACTGTCCAAAGTGTATACAGCTCTGAATGGTGTGTGGCATGAAGAAGGAGGGGAAGAAGAAAAGCTCCATCCACATCCTCTTCTGTGAGTTTGAAACTTTCCCCTGCTTCCTTTCAGACCTTGATCCCCTTATTTAACTCTTGGTCCTTGATAAAAAGGAAGATTTTTTATGGTGGGTAAGATCAGTATCCCTACCCTTTTCCTTCAGCTCACTGAAAATGTTGGCTGCATGTTACTCTTTATCATAACCATCTTTTGAAAGGAGGAGTACTCCTTGTACTGTCCCATAATATATTGTATTCAGTGCCAGAGGAGACTCAAGTTTGTGGTGTGACTTAATGTGTATGCCAGAGCTTGACCTTCCTCACTACTTAGTGTCTGCAGCAAAGCAGAGGCTTGGAAGCACTGATATGATGATCAATCCTACCCATAAACTCAGATGCCCCTTCACTCCCGTTTGTGTGTGATAATTTTAATGCAAGAACTCATCATGAATAATAACAAATATCACTACATGGAGGAGGTATTAAGGCCAGATCAGTATTCTAGACATCTAGCTGTTTTCTAGTTTGCTTATGTATTGCTAGCCCTGTGATGCTTCTTTGTCAGATTTTGTGCTTTCAAAATAGAGAGAATTATTTTTCTTGGTGGTGGATTTTTGTTTGTTTGGTTGGGTTTTTTTGGGTTTTTTGATTGGATTTATTTATATCCTTCCTGTAGGTACAAAATAGAACATCAGCTCCAGCGAGGTTTGCTTTTAATTTGTCCTGTGTGCTCTCTAGTCTCTGGTGATGGAGGGGTCACTGCAGATACAAATGTGGCTCTTGCTCAAGGCTGAGGAGCCAGGAGTTCCACAAAAAATAAAAAGAAACCCCATGAAGCCAGAAGCCTGCAGCTGCTGGCAATTAGGATTGTCACTGGGGTTCCCTCCAAGAACCCTCTGCTAACATGCCTGTGGTAGCGTGCGGCCGGCAGCTGTGCTCTCACAAGGTGGGGATGTAAACACAGGAGGGGGAGCTTGCTTGTTCGTATTGAGCAGGAGGAGGCCAAACAGGTGTGTGACTTCAGTGGTTCCCTCAAGGTATTGCCAGCTGCTGGAGAGTCATCCTCGGGTCTTTTAAGATGCAGAAAGTTTCTTTGTCAGCTGAAGAGCAGCTGATGTGAGCCTCTGCTTCTTACAGACTTTTGGAAAGGATTGTGCAGACTTTTCTACTTTCCCAGCAGTTGGATAGTCCCGGGGTAGAATTCATTGGACTTGCTTCATTTGATCATTTTACCATTCACAGTTGTTTTCTGCTTCTTGTTTGAAAAACCGTATCTAATCTATGCCATTTTTTAAAAACTTCTGTGTTTATCACAGAATTCTCTTGGTGCTTGTGGTACTGAACATTACAGTGAAATACAAACATATACATGTTAGTTGCTGTAACCTGGCACGTATGTAATTACATCAAAGCTATTATGCTTGTCTGGTAAAGACTTATTTTAGTGAGTGCCTAGCTCTGATTAGATGCAGTATTCTAAATGTTAATTTAAATGGAGTCCATGTGGTAACAGAGTCATGCTATACTGTATTTTCAAAGAGTTTTCCTTGGTAAGGCAAATAGTTTCTGGATTCTCTTACACTTCATTACACTTGTGCAGATCCTACATCTATTAAAGGTTGGTACAAAGTAATCTGGAAGAGACTGTGTGACTAGACTCCAAGTAGTCTATCCTTGGTAACAGACTGTTACATCATTTAATTCCATATTTTTACCACGTTGTATTTTTGCTTCTTAGTTTCTTGAAATTTACTGCGCATGTTAAAATTTTGTTTCAAATTCAGCAGTCTTGATATTATTTCAACCTACTGTAAACCAACAAATCAAATCCCACAAAACCAGAAAGAAGCAAACAAAGCAAGAGAATCGTGGGATAAATGATGACAGAAATGCAAATTAGGCTGAATTTGTTTCTTTCATATTTTCCCAAGTGACTGTAAATGGGGAATAGTCTTGATTTTATTTTTAAAGAACTAATTCTTCTGAAAAGATTAACAATACTTTTAACATCTTGAGTAATTCTGTTACAGTTTGGCCTCTCTATCCAGATAATGGTGAGAATCTTGAAAGAGCGTACACAGAGTGCACACAAGGACAAGTTGTAAGGACTTGATGGTGCTGGAAAAAGGGATTTACTTTAATGGAGTTCAACCCTTCCCATACTGCTCTTGATGAAGAGAAAGATACAGGAGTGAGGCACTTATGAGTAGCTATTCTCTGTAGCTAAGTGTGAGATCAAGATGTACAATTTTCCTTCTGTTTTGCTACAGAGTGTTCCATCATTCCTTCAAAGTGTAAAGCTTTATATGTGAAGAGTTTTTCTGTGATATGTGGAGTATACAAGTGAAAAAACAGAACCGAGTATGAGAGGGATGTGATCCTGTTACTGAGAGTTAAAGCTGCGACCTTGTTATGGGTATAGCTAGAGATGAATTTAGTCATGGTTCCACTCTGGAATGTATTTTATGCTTTAAGTCAATGATAACAAACTAGCTGATCTGGTATGAATGTTTAGTTTATATGTGGCTGGTAAAGTGGCTGTGGTATGGATCGTGTAGAAAACAGGCACCCCTGTATGTAATTAATCTCACAATGTGTTTGTATGAGTGAGTAAACTAAAGATACTTAGACAAAATCCATTTTGTGTTTCCCAGCCCTAGGTTGCTGTATGAGATAGATGTGAAGAATTGTGCATTGGGTGTGTATAGATACATTGTAGCTGAAGTAGATCTTTATATGCTTTCACATAATCAAGTTTTGTTTTGTTTTGCTTTCCTTTAGTCATGTTAGAGTTTTTGTAATGTCACGCTTACTTCTCCCTCTAGGAGACTGCTGTCTTTGCCTGAGGCTTCAACTTGAGATATGTTTTCCATCAGAGCATCCAGTTTAGCTTGAAGCACTGGTTCTTGCACAGTTCATTTGTCCTTGGGCATTTTGGCTTATCTTAGAGATACGGTGGTTGGTAGTCCAGGAGTAAAGTAATGAAGAATGCAAGCTCAGCTACCACAGTAACAAGAGTTAGAACTGACCTGACACCAGGAGCACATATTTTCACCCATGCATTTAATGTCACCACATTTGATTATGTGACTCAGAAGAGAAACCAACTAGCTGCCTCTCCACTTTTTTTACCTTCCTTTACATTTTTCTGTAAGATGGAAGCCGCATCTGTCATTTGATGTGCACTTCTAAAAGTGAAAACTTTCCAAGATGTGAAATCCACAGGTTTATCAAAAGCAAAACCCAACCATTTTGTTTATCTGAATCTTGTCAGCTGTTGAACAGGAATGTCAAGCCGAAATAATGATGAGTTTTTATTAATATTAATAGGTTCATAAAGGATTAATCTAGCTAGATGTGTTCAAATTTTTAGGTAGTTTAAATAGGGAGATGAGGTGATCCAATAGACATGTAGCAGAAGAACAGGGGGTTTTGTTAAAAAAAAAAGGTAAAAGAACCGTGAATCCTCTCTCCTGAACTGAAGACCAAATTATGGCATTGGAGTATGGGTATGTTAGATACTGAATGGGCTAATTAACCTGAAAGTTTTGCAAAATGGATTCAGACTTTGCTGGATGACAACATTTTTCAGAGTGAGTGTGGCTTTCAAGAAGCAGAAGTTGACATCACTCCTGGGTGTTAGGAAACACCAGAGGTGCACCTTGCTTGCCTGTAGGTATCAGTGTTGCAAAGATGAGTTGGGGTTTCTTTGTGATCTCCGTAGCTGGTTTTATGTGATGCTTTTCTTTCTTTTCTTTTTCAAGGAGCAGGGAATGGTACATGCAAGTCAGATTTCTTTTTTCTTTTTTTTTTTTTGTTTGGTTTTTGTTGTTTTGGTTTTTTTAAATCCTTTTCCTTTGCAAAGAATACCCACAAATCCATGTTTGTTCAGACTCAGTGAAAAAAAAATCTTCCTTACCCACCAATACCAAAATTCCAAAATTCTTTCTCCTGAACTACATCCTCTTCACCCTGTTTTGAGCCAAACTCAGGACTGTTTTTCTCCATTTTCATCTGTTGCACCCAGAGTCTGCTAGTAATTTTTCTATTTTGTTCAGTTAATTCTTGCTCAGGTCTTGTCATATGGTCAGCAGCCTTTCAGGTTTTTGGTTATCTCTGCATAAAAGTGGCTTAATTACTCAGATGATTTTTTTTAATGTAGTCTTTGACACTTTGTTAAGCGATTTACTATGTAGATATACTTAACATATGGTGTGTTTTGCATGCATGTAAACTTTAATTGGTGTATCCCAGAATGTTTAGTATCTGCGATAAATGTTTTCTATGCGAGTTCATTGTGCAGCATTAGGAATGCATAGTACTGTGATATTGCCTTGAGCCTTTGCACTGGTAATGCTTAAGGTTCATTTCCCTTTTTGTAGCAAATGTTTTTTACAGTCATCCATTCCCTTCAGGTCCTCCTATCAGCTGAACGGTTGCTGGCTCTGCCTGCCTATGCCAAAATGTGCTAGTTTGGGTAGTTGGGTTTACCTTTATAATCTTGGCAAAATAGTAGTTTGAGCATAAAAATGGCTCAACTACCAGTTGACTTCAACATTTCTTTTTCGGGCTAGCTGGATTAAATGTTGTACCTGCAAGCATTCATTCATTTGAGGTGTGTGAGAATGCGTGCATCTCAGTGGGTTGTAAGAAGCTTTATTCACAGTTGTGGTGAAGTGTCGGGATTGAGCATCCAAAACAAATGTAATTGCTACTTATACCACAGAAACAAATACAGTTTTAGGGGGTTCTTTTGTTGAGCATCTGGGAAATAACAAGAGGAATGAAATCAATGATAAAACTTGACTTACTGCAATTCAGCAGACACAGCATGTTAGTACTAAGACGTAATCTTGCCAGCAGACACAGGTGAATGGATTAATTTCAAATGAGCAGAAACTTCTGTTGAATGTAGGGTTTTTTTAACATTAATACATAAAATTGTCATCTCTCTCCTTTTCCCCCCCCCCCCCCAGTGTGTTGTATATTTTATGGTTTTTTGGAACATCTCCTGGCTAACATTCTGGGTATACCCCCAAACATTCAAAGAAATATTAAACATGCAGCAAATTGTTGCAGTTTAAAAGGGGGGATGAGTGGGACCTTCCCCCCCCCCCCTTCTTTCTTTATTACAAGGACAAAGGGAATGAAAAGAAAAAAAATCTCATCTTAGTTATCTACCTGAGTTTATCCCACTCAGATCATTATGTAGCAGAAGAGATTCTGAGTACCAGGGTAACTTATTTACAAAGGTAGCTATGGGTCTGATGAGGAGAAGGGGCACCACCTTTCCTATGAGGTTCAGCTGTAAACAACTAGAAGCAGTGATGTGCTGAACTATTGCCACCTAATAAACAGATCTGTCTACACTCTGAAGCAGCTCCCGTAAAACCTCTGTCTTACATCTCTGATTGTTAGTATTTTTTTTGCAAATATATGTTTATACATATCTACTCTGTGGGTTATATTATTGATTACAACATGACTTGCTATTGCTGATAAGGATTTATTTTTCTAAACAAATAGAACTGAATAATCTCTCCCATTTTACCTAATCTGTATCCTTACGATGTGGACTTCTCCTTTTCTTCTCACCACATCTCCAAGCATTAAGTATGCGTTGTTTCCCAGTTTTGAAGACTTAAAGGGGTGTTTGGACCAGATGACATCCAGAGGTCCCTGACAACCTCAATCATTCTGCAATTGTGTTACCAATATATAGATAAATAGCATTAAGATTTTGAATAGCTGATGTGTAGAATGTCTCTAATCTGGTTTGAAAGCTTCAACTAGCCCTTCTTCATAGGGTAACATGTAGGCAAAGATACGATTTAGCTTTAGAGATTTCCTTCGGAGATGTAATTTATGACATTTCACTGATAAAGTCAGAATTTTATAACAGACAAGTAGACAAATAGCGTATTCACACGAATATTGAAGAAGCCTCTAGGTGACTAAATATTTTATGTGTTTTGAAAACAACTCTGGAGTAGTGATTGAAATGTGAGAATTACAAAGTAGACCTGAAATAAAAGGTTGAAGATGTGTTATTTCAACTTACAGATTTATTGCAGAGGATCGCCACTACTGGAGAACTGCTTGTTTAGAGTTTTACCCTGAGAATTCAATGCACAGTTCTAAGCTTATTTTAGGATTTAGCACATGTAATTATAAACCAGTCAATTCCCAATTATTATTGTGGTATTAGAATTGTTCTCAAGTGTCCATTGAGTCTGTTCTTGTGAAACAAAGAGTATTTTTACTCTCTTCTTTTTCCCAGTTTCTGAAACAGAGTATGCTTATTCCCATTTTACAAGTGGGAAATGATTTCATATTGGGAGTATTTGTGAAATACATCTAGATCCTGATGGTTTTTTTCCCCACGTTTTTTTTTTTTCCACCATATCTATCTTTATATACAAATTCACTTTAAAAGCATTGACTTCAGCTGCAGCTGTAATGCTCAGTGCTCCTGCAAGTCAAATTCAAAGATTATAACAGAGCACCAGAAAATGAGGAATATTAAATAATGGCCAAATGTGAAATAACACTGAAGGAACCTGTTAGCAATGCTGTGATGTCAGATGTGCAGTCACTCACTGGAGTTAGATCTGCATGCAACAGTGGTAGAAGCAGCCTCTGGAAGGGAAATAAGTTTTAAATAAGGGAAATAGTCATGAAACTGTCTATAGCTTTCTGAGAGGACAGAAGTCATCACTCCATACTGCACATGAACGTCAGAGCAACTTTGTGATTATTTTTGTTTTACTTTTTTTCCCCTTTTTTAGATTTCCATAAGGCATAGCTACTCCTAAATGTAAGACACTGAAGCCTTACACCTAGTGGTGCATATTTTTCTTCTTCTTTGCATGATTTGTGTAAAGTTCATTTGTTTATTTAGTTCTCTTATGTTTACAGGTAGTGGTGAAATCTTAAGTGTACTGAGAACGAATTAATGCACGTTTTTCTTATTTCTTATGGTCTCATTGTCTTACTTTTCCTGAATTCTCTCATATTAGTGCTCTTCGAAATAAACCTCTAGTCTGATGTTGAAATAATAGAAGTAGTGAATTTTAATTTCAATACTTGTCACAGGGAAAAAAAATGCACTTCTTATGAACTGTTCACTTTTCATTGCTTTTCTTCGTGATAATGCAGTGAAGCGTTGTATCAGAGCATTTACTGCTGTTATGTCAAAGCATGGTAATGACCGCAATAGAGCTGACACAGAATGGCTTTCTAGACAGAGAATGGTACAGTCAGATATTCTGATTAGTATAAAAACACTTGATGTATTTTATTGAAAAGTTTATTTAAATAAATGTATCCATGTTTGAGAATCTGCTGGGGATGGTACTGAAAGTATTCTTCCAAATAATTCTATAATAATGATAATAACTTACAGAGATAAATTGTTATCTCTGTCCTTTGATTTTTCTTTTCACAGCCCACATACTGGGTGGCAGAATTACCAGCCTGGTGTGCCCCGGATTCCCACTGCCTGCATCTCTGTGGAAGATGCTGAAATGATGTCACGAATGTCTCTCCGGGGCATTAAGATCATTGTGCACCTGAAGATGGGGGCTAAGACCTATCCAGACGCTCCTTCCTTTAACACGGTGGCAGAGATAGTTGGAAGCAAGTACCCAGAGCAGGTGAGTGAGAATATATCAAAGGAAACCTATTTTGTTCTTTAGAAATATGAAAAAACAAACTCAAATAATACCCTATCCCAAGAAATCCCTCAGACTGGTAACTTTTATTCACCTCTCTTCTACATCTCTGACACCTTCAGCTCTTCAGTCTTTTTCAGGTAGCATGTTTGAAACCACCAGGCTCAGTTCTAACATACCAAGATATATCTTAGAAAACTGTAACAATTACTGTGATCTAAGAACAGGAAATTCAGCTAAACTCTATGCAGTTCAACCTCCTTTTTGTTTCCCTGGCTTAAAGCTCACTTTAAATAGTACCATCTGCATAGACTTACAAAGAAGCATGTACGTAAGCAGCAGTGAAATCCCAGCACTGTAACAAATATAGTTATTGCTTTAATTAGCAAGTAGTAAGTTAAGGTTGCCATAATGATTTGTGCTTGGGGGTGCCTATTTTTAATAATCTTCAAGTGTTTTTTTGACCAGGCAAATAAGCAAGGTTTTGCGGTACGGAAACAAAATTGTTTGCCTGAGTTTTAACTCTAATGTAAAAGTGAATGCAGGATGTCAGTTTAACTTTTCTGAAGATGGTTTTTCTTGTGCAAATCATTGCAGTGTTTAGCAGGAGTTGTATATGTGTTAGTTTGGAGGAATAAACCACCTATGATCTGCTCTAAAAAGTATCTGCAAATTCTGTTTGAACACTAGGTAAGCCTAAATTGTTGGTTTCCATTTTAAGACTTCTTGCTTTCTCTTTTCTCACAACTCCTTAGCCAAAAATCATACAAACTAAATTCATGGTGCTGAAGGATTTGTGCCTGGTATGAGATCTTCTATGTCAACTTACAACATGGAATGATTTTTCTGGCAGTATGGTTTATTGTGAAACTGCTGATGCCACTTCAATTACAGCAGCACTAGGAACTGTTGCTAGAGTACATCTACTGAGCCGCAATTCTTTCTTAAACACTGTGGTTTTCTAACTTTAATGGAAAATAAGAATTGCTATCTCTGTCCTTTAAACCAGGCATAGCTCTTAACCACCATCTCAGAAAAGATAGATAAATCTTTTCTGTAGCTCCGGCTCATGATGTCTGAAGATCCTCAGTCTTCACATGCATTTAAGGTTTCAGAAGCATGATCACTGGAAAGGGGAAAATTAAGTACCCTCATGGTTGATGGCTTGCATACCATCAGCTGTGAGTCTAGCTTCATAAAACACGTATTTACCAAGTTGAAGGCAATGCTCAAACTTCTAAATTAAGGTACAGTTAATTTAGTTTTATGTCATCTGAATTTTTATCCATGCTTCTAACCAGGTAATAAGCTACCTTTCCTGAATTATGTTTGGTGTGTTTCAGAATGTGATATTTCTATTCAGGTTATGAAGTGTCCAAATGCAACCTTCAGAGATGTCTTAAGGTGCTTGCCTGCATGTGATTTTCTCTTTGCTGGCCTGCTCTGTTTCTTTAAGTAATTAAATGGGTTGGGATCTCTTTGCTTCTTCACTGAGAAACTCAGTTTTTTTGAAACACTGGGTAAAGACTTATTTACAACCCCCCTGCTGATGTTAATGGGAGTGGTAGTGGACACACTTTGAAAATGTAACCAAGAAACAGAAAAATAAAACAAGTGAATGTTTAGGTTTTTTAGCACTCAGTTCCTCTCGAAGCCTTAATAGGTTCTTCACCACACTCATTCCACTGCGTTACTCTGGTAAAAATGGGAACCATCTAGCTATTAAGGCAATAAAATACATTGCAGACCCAAACTCTTACAATGCCTTTTATGCCAAAGTGTTTCAAAATGCAGTGCAAATCCAGGGGAATAGAAAGGTGCCATTTCCATGGGCCAAAATTCCAATTTAAGTTTTGAATTGGAAACAAAAGCAAATCTGGATCTCTGAACTCTGGGTGAGAAATCAGCAGCGGGTGGTATCACTCTTAGAAAGGTCGAAAGCAAAACAGCTTGAAATTAGGCTGAAGCCTGGGAAATTTAACTGGTGACAGGTATTGCTGCAAATTAGACCTTAAAAAAGTGGAACTTAATTGAAAATGAGGGTCACTGTAGGATACTGAGGAACTCAGGTGAGAAGTGATGCAGTTTTAGATGTAACTGCATGTTTGACATGTTTGTGTTCATCTACATATTGACCAGAATTTAATATACTGCTTGTATAATGATAAATAATTCATTAATTCCTCCTATAAGATTTTAGCGTGTTTATTAAAAATAAACACCAAGAACTGAAATATTTGTCTGAAAATTTTATCTGTTGCAATCAATGTTGAATATTATGATTAAAATCCTTTAAAGAAGAAAACAATTTATTTTTTTTTCTTACCTGTTTGGGTTTCTTGTTTTGGGTTTTTTTTTTTGCTTTATTTGACCACTCTTGTAGCATGTCCAGTTTTAAGTAATTTTTCCAAGTGTTTTGTGTGGATTCATGCACATAGCAATGGAAAGGAAAAGAAAAAACAACCAACAAACCAACCTAAAGAAATGTTAAGGGGGAAAAAGAAGGTAGTTTAGTAGTTTACATACTTCTGACATATTTTCCCAAATGTTAGCTGTATTATAGACTTAGTGTTCTTAACTCTTGTAATACATGCTTTGTTTTGCTGTTGAAAGAAATGTTTGATATCATCAAAATTGATACTCCGAATTGTCAAACTCGCAAACTTTTGTTTAGGCACCTATGCTTAGCTTCAAGACATTTGCATTTCTGAATAACTTTAAGCAGTAGAAGAAATGTCATTATTGCTTTGTGAAGCATCAGGCTCTCAGGGATGTCAGGGATGCATCCATCTAGCAACGATGTGACATGGGTGCAGATGTTCTGTTGGTGTTTGAGGCAGCTCTGCACCCAAGGCACACAGGTACTTTTGAAAAGTTAATCCACTGATACTTCAGGTTCTCTTCTGTTTTATCCTTCTCTTTGGCCAGGCAGTATCAGTAAGCCAGTCCTTTGGCATCAGTAGCTTCAGCTAAAAAAAAAAGGCACTTTGAAACCTACTCTGAGTTGCAACTTTGCACTCCTGAATATTCAGGTGGTGTAGAAAGCATCTGAACAGAAAAAGGAAATGGATTTTGTCATGCTGTCAGTAAAGTTCAGTCTCAACAATGTCTATGTTCTGTTTGTCTTTGTGTTATTCCTTCTACGTTAGGGGAGGGCTGCTCTCCTCAGATAGAACCCATTGCTAATGTCAGAGCGGGCATGACTGTGGATGTTCTAAGCAGAGACATCCACCATCCTCACTGTCAGTCCCAAGGTCCTCACTTAGTGCCTCCTGAGGCCTGAATACCTGTGGGTACCCAAATGAGGAAAGCCTGTGCCTATAAGACAATGAGTTCATGGTCAAGCTTTTCTTATAAACAGATAGAAAGCAGTGGGACCAAACATGCTATGACTTGATATCCTGGCAGCCTTTCTGAGCCTCTGGGATCCCATTCTCATAGTGCTGAGGACAGCAGTGAGGGTGGAAAACCTGTGGGTTGTGGGACTTAACATATTTAAGCCTGTATTACTGCTGACAGTTGAGCCAAAGAGTTTGTGAAATGAGAATGGTATTCTTCTCATTTCTGAGGTCCAGGCTATTGCAGGTTAGAGACATATGCATTCCATTCTTCACTTTTATCTTGGAGGAGTTTTTGAAGCACAGTATCATAGAATGCTAGAATCAACTAGATTGGAAAATACCCTTAAGATCATCAAGTAGAACTAATATTCCAGGACTGCCAAGTTCACTACTAAACCATGTCACTGAGGGCCTCGTCTACACAGTTTTTGACCCCTTCCAGGGATGGTGATTCCACCGCTTCCCTGGGCAGCCTGTTCCAATGCCTGATCACCCTCTCAGTGAAGACATTTTTCCTAATACCCAATCTAAACCTCCCCTGGGGCAGCTTGAGCCTGTTACCTCTTGTCCTATCACTTGTTACTTGGGAAAAGAGACCAGCCACCTCCTCACTCCATCCTCCTTTCAGGTAGTCATAGAGAGTGGTAAGGTCCCCTATGAACCTTCACTTCTTCAGGCTAAACAACCCCAGTTCCCTCAAGAAGGGAACTGTTCCTCAAAAGACCTGTGTTCCACACCCTTCACGAGCTTTGCTGACCTTCTCTGACCCACTCCAGGAACTCAGTATCTTTCTTGTAGTGAGGGGACCAGAACTGAACACAGGATTCAAGGCGTGGCCTCACCAGTGAGGTTCCCAGGTTCACTATTGAACCTGGGACCATGCTGTTAGCATCTTTTTGTACTGTACTGGTGAGATGTTTTATTTAAACTATGTAAGTTGACACTGGAGACTGACTGACTGAGAAATTTACAGGTTAACTAAGGTGGTTTCCATTTGAAATTCAGGCAGAGCTGGCAGTAAGACATGTTTGTCTTCTCATTTTAATACAAATGTAACACGGTTGGTCTTAAAGTGCAGAAGCAACCGTTCCCATCTCTGAGGAAATGCTATAAATAGCAGCTGCTTGTTGTTGGGCCAGCTTCAATGCACCTAATGTGCCAAACAAGGAACCACAAAATACTTGATTAACTGAAAAGGTATCAAAGTGGATAAAGATATAACTTTCCTATAATCCTGACTTTCAGCGTCTTTCTGTACCGTGTATTTCTTGGTGCTGTTTGACTTATCTTACAGTTACTAAATGATGGGAAAACTGTTTCCTAAGTGCCCTACAAAGTACATAAATTTAATGGTTGCTTAAGTTCTTCACAGTGAGGGTGGTGAGGCACTGGAATAGGTTGCCCAAGGAAGTTGTGAATGCTCCAACCCTGGTGGTGTTCAAGGCCAGATTGGACCGAGCCTTTGGCGACATAGTTTAGTGTGTGGTGTCCCTGCTCATGGCAGGGGGGTTGGAACTAGATGATCTTAAGGTCCTTTCCAACCCTAACTATTTTATGATTCTATGATTCTATTCTGCAATCTAGCATAAATACTGTAGAATGGAAACAGAGGAGCTTCTAAGTGGCTTTTTTGGAATCCTGAAGAGCTGTTCTAGGATTTCACTCTACGCAGCTGATTTGCCTCCTGTTTTTATGGAGTGCCCTATCTACAAAATGTGTCATTTGAAAAGTGACTCTGTTTTGAACACCACAGGCATAAAAGACCATTGAAGAATATACTGTAGCTCTGAGCCAAGTTTGGACAGCACTTTCAAAGTAGCATTCCTAGGGATGACCTGAGAAACAGAGATGCTAAGGTAATAGACTGTGAAGTTCTTTACCAGTCCATGATTGACGTAACAGAACCTGTTCTACAAAGGAAATAGCAGCTTATTTACTTTTTTGTTCTTCTTCTTTTCCCTGTTTCAAAAATCAGCCCTCTCTTGGAATTTATGATACTGGGCAAGGCTCCAGGGAACAAGAGAACATGAAAATTGTCCAGGCTTCTGAGCCTGTGAGGCATTCATGCACATGAGGGAAGAAATAATATGTAGACCAAAAAGAAAACCCCAACCCCAGGGGGGAAAAAAAAAGGACTTCTCTGAAGATGTGTAATACTCAGTACAATGTTGTTTTATGGCCTGGCACCAGTTCTACATATGTTAACAAAATGTCTATCCATTAGCCCTTTGATGTGGCTTCCAGATATCCCTCTGCTTGAACTAGATCATGCATACAATAGAGCTTTGAGTAGAAATGTTTTAAGAGCCTGGTGCCATCACGTTATGGCTCCATTATCACATTTTCTCCATGTGGATTGTTTTGCTATTCATTCCAAGATGTTGAAGGGTTTGTAAGTGCAGTTCTCTGAGCCCCTCTCCTGTGACTGTAAACTGATGCTAGAATTTAAGAGATGATTATGAAGATTGGGGTTTTGAGAGTGCAAGCCCATTAGTTCATGATAGTGAACTGTTGGGAAAGAAGAAGAAGAAAGAGAAATGATGAAGGAACATTGGCATTGTTAGGAAATGTATCTTCTTTCAAGTTTTTGTATCAATATTTGCTGAAAGAAGTAGTACCCTCTGTGTGTGTGTTTGTTTTATTAGTAATGCGACTTCGTACTATTAATTGGGGGTGGGGTTTTTTATAGTGTGCCTTGTGGGAGTGGAAATATTGCCATCATTTGTTCTTAAACAGAGGTCTTGTCATGATGAAAATAGTCAGATTATTATGAAACTGATTTAGAGGGAAATTTTCTTTGTAACTTGACCATTTTAAAAACTTCTTTTTTTTTAACTGCCAGAAGGCCTAACAAATTTTAAGACTAAAGTACATGCTAAATTTTGTGGTGTAAAGCTTGGCAAATATAAAATGTGAACTGCCAATTTAAAACCCAAGAGCTGACTGAAAGCATTTAACTCTGATAGGGAGAACTTGGCAATAGTTTGCCTTCTGAATCTGAATGATGGATGCACCCTGAATTAGGCATGTTTTTTTGGAAACCTCAGTATCTGGGTGTGCACAAATATATCTTCAAAGTCATTTGTACATAGGTGGTTGATGTCAGAAAGCAGCAACAGTTAAAAAGCATTGTACTCCTTAATAGGTGTGTCTAAAATGTTGGTGGAACCAGTTAATGTGCGTACGTGGAAGAAAGATTCAAACCAAGTTACATCTTCAAAAAAATTATTTTCCTGGCACAGTTCTTCTGGAAGGCATCAGTCAGGTTCACCAGTGTGATGTGACCTTGCTAATGTTCAGGTATTTTCAGAATGAATGGACCAGATCTATAAATGGGCCGCTGAGAGTTGGGGAGAGGGCAGAGGTGGTAGCAGGCTCTGCTGATCTTGGAGACACCTGAAGTTGCTGTGTGTCTCAGCTTGGTGATGCCAGAGTGGAACCAGAGGATGTGCTCCACTGGGTGCAGGCAAGCCAACAGCTCTTTGAATGGGTCACTGTATATGAACTACTGCAGTATGAAGGAAAAACGCATTATCTTTGATTGCCGTTGATGTCTGGTCTTCAGAGGGAGCAGGACTTTCCTAGAGTACTAACTCAACTCACTGCATGCAACTGTAACCAGTGATATCCTAGGTTATTGTAGCACCAAGGTGACAACAACAAGGGATGAGGACATCTAGGTGGCCTTTCACACTAGAGGCAAGTGAAGTTTGGAGGAATTCAGTGCTGCTGTCACCCTACTATACATGTTCCATTTGGATTCTCTTGATGTAAGCTCAGTGTGCTTTCTGCCTTCCCCTTAAGCTTGGACACAGGTATCCGCATGTACATGACAGCTGCATTCCTACCCCAGCCGCTTTTGTTTTCTGAATCCAGACTGGGATCTGCCCAGAACTACTTGTGCGACCTTTGCTCTGTGCATTATTCTTGAGAGCATTTGGTTGGGTTTTAAATCCTCTTCTTCATAAACTGCAACCAACTAAATCGTGAGACTAGAAATTAAAAAGTAACATCTAGGGTGCTTGTTCTGTTGGTCAGCAAATTTATCTGAGCGCACGGTTTTGTAGTACTTTTGATGACATGAGTATAAGCAGATACACTGTAATGTTTTTTCTTCCCACCCATTCTTTTGTCTCTATTCTCATACAGCACTTCAAAGAATTACTGTGGGATTTTATTTCAGTAATATTTTACAAATACACATGGTTTTTCTTTCTCCAGACTGAAAAAGTTATCTTTTAAAATTACACCACACCCTTCTTTCATTCTGATACGCAGGAGTATCTAAAGGGTAATCCTAATCTTGGCAGATGTGATACTTGCCTGAGGCATGAAGAAACCACAATATTGAGGAGTGAGGAGGAAAGAAACCATATCGTACTTCTCATTATGAATAAGTAGATGCCAGAAATGCTAGTGCCAAGCGTCAAGGTTTAGCTTAAAACCAACTCTTCACTACAGAAGTAATCTAACAGCATAGTAGTATGTTTGTATTTGTTGGGTACATACTTTACGCTTGACCTTGTACAACAGAAGGAGGATGACCAAGATAGTTTTTGTCCTGGTGATGAGTACAGTGCTAAAAAAATTACATGTTTTCCATGCAAGTCTAATGGAAAACTGCATGTCTAAGAGTGGGTGGGTTGGATGTAGAGGGCTATTTGTCATAGATTCAGAGGTTCCCACACAAAGGGCTAATATGGAGGAATATCTGACAGTGAGATTTTAAGTGGTGGATGGAACTAACTTTGCTAATGGAGTGGAAAGGCTAAAAGCAGTGAAATGGGCAGGTCAGGGCTGAGGTGAAAGTGGGAAAGAACTTGATCTGCCCAGTCACACTGGGATACTGACAATAGAGGTATTATTCTAAGAAATGTGTGGTTGCAGCAACTGAGATGGTTACTCAAGGATGTAGCAGAGCATCTAGCAGAGTTCCTATGTCTGGTGGGCAGAGACACATTATTTTTGAGAAACACTGAACCAGCTGTAAAACTGTGGGTAGACTTGTTAGGGTTTCACACATTGTATTGCTGCTTTGTGAGAACAAGAACTGGAGAGGGATGGTGAAAAAGATAAGCTGACCACAGTTGGCATGATCTTTAAGAGAATTAGTCTCAAGAGCTTGTTTTTTTTCTCATTAGTACGTGCTTCAAAATGTTGATAGAATTCATTGTTTGGTTGTTTGGGATTTTTTTAATACCATTTTATGTTTCTTATACAATTTCATCAGCCTAGAAGGAGTCCCCTAGGCTTCTGAGACCTTAAAGACCTTGCACTTTGCCACTGTAGTGTTATTGTAAATATACAATGATAAAATAGTATTTATTATGATTTGGCAAAGCAAAATACACTGTAATGCACATTATACAAGTAAAATTTTTCCAAAATGGTTGTAAATAAAATGTTAAAGATCTTGTGAGGCTGGCAGGCATAAATCTTAATTAAATCAAAGAATGAGATTTGTTCATAGAGTTTCTCCAGTATTACCAGTACTTATATGAACAATATATCATGATACAATATGTAAGTTATCTAGAATTTTAGTGTGCACAAATATAATTCAAATTCATTGTAACAGGTAAATGTAAATTTTGGACAAATTCCTGGTTTACATGTTGGCTCTTTTCAATAGTACTTGTCAGAAAAGTAAACTGGTTTATGTGTTTAGGACTGAGGTCCCGTTTCTTCTGTACTGAAGTTCCAAGGAAAAAAAAGGACATATTTCAGGCTGTTTTGCAGGAAATGTATTTTGTTCTACAGGTTTTATAGGTTTGCTGCTTTATACATGCTGAAATGTATGCACAGTCTACATTTGCTTTTCACACTAGTTTTTATTCTGTCATTTATTCCATAGACTGGTTTACAAATTTGAACAAAAATCAACTAAAATGCATCTTCTGGTATTACATAGTCTGTTGACATCTGATTTCTATCACAGTGTTTGAATTTACAACTATCATTGTGAAATATTAGTCTCGAGAACAATGTACAATGGTATAAATTCCTCAGAAAAAAAATACGTCCTATATCATCTAATCATGCATACATTAACATATGCAGGGTGAATGGAATAATAGAATGATGTAAGATGAAATAGTCTGTAAATCATACTGCTTTAGAAATTCTACCAAACCAGTGTGTTTTTTCGTAAAGTGCATATAAGCAAATAGGAGTAGGATTTTCCTTGTGTTTTAAATAATTTACCTCAGCAGAGAAGGATATTAATGCTGTCTCAGTACTTCTGTATCACTTAAAATTCTGGGCGTTACTTTTTAATTGTATGCCTAGTCTAATGATCATTGTATTTAGCTTCTGCATTCATTGATGTCAACTGGACAAAGATTTTCCTCATCCTTTCCATGTCCCAAGTTTAATGTGTTGCTTGTGGGAGAAGGTATTTCTTGAAATAATATTCCTTCACTGTAATGGAATTTCACTGCTGTAAGCTATACACATATGTGTGTATATATATGTATATATGTGTATATGATAGCTTTAGGACACCACCTTCAGCGGTGTACTGCTCTGCAGAGTAGAGAATATTCTACCATTCCAAATGGGAAATGTCTGTCATCCAGCTTCTTGCCAGGAGAATGATTACTGGGCTATAAAACGTGATGTCGTCTGTTCTCTTCTTTCCCCTTTCAAATAATCAGGAAGAGGACCTGAGGTCACATTATTCTTTGTGAAGGAAAGAGAAAACAAGATCTTGAACTGTTGACAAGTATGTTCCTCTCTGTCTTATCTTACAAGCAGATACTACCAAGCTCGTGGTCTGTTCTGCTTGTACGATTTTGTTTCTTGGCATTGTAAACCCAAAGTCTTGGATTTCCAAGTTCTCCAATTCTGCCTGAAGTCCACTGACCTCAATTTGTATGCTAAAGTGCTTCAGGGATCTGTTCACTTAGCTAGAATTAATATTCAGATGATACTTTATTTGACTGTCTCTTAACACATTCTGCAAGTTGTTCTGCAAGTCTTTCTGGAAGACTGCAGCTGTGCATATAAATAGGCTATAGTTAATAAGCCTATTTATAGCAAGCCCAAGTCTGACAATTTTTTCCTCATTCATTAGAGTTTTTAACCTTCAAATAAGCTTGACAAAATAATTGGATTGCACCCTTACCCACTAAGTATGGTGCATTTACTTTTTCATTGATTAATTTGGTAGTTTAATTTAAAATTGCCTAGACAAATTTAAATTCTGAGCTTCATGAAAGAGATAGATACAGCTAAGTATAAAGAACTATAAATAAGATGATTTTGATAGGTTTGTTAAATTTCAACAGAATTGGTAAGGATAATATTATAGATTATATGAAAATATATAAGCTTTATATTTTTAAATCTGTGGACTTTGTTACACACACGATTTCCTGCTAGAGATAAGCATAACAGCGCTCTCTGCCCCAGCAAAATACCCAGCAAGCTTTTCAGAATGCTTTAGATTATTTGTTGCACTAAGTCTGCAACAGCTAACACAAATTACTTCCATTTTCATTTATCTGTAACAGGTTTTTCTGTGAATTAAGAAGAACTCAGGGGATGTTCTCAGTCTTACTTCAGTGTGACCTTCTGAATCTGGTGATGGCTGGACAAGAACGAGGGCATGAAGAATGTGATTTCAAGTGTTGCCAGGGTTGCAAGGATAAAAGTACTAAATACTACGGAGGAGAGAACAATAATTCAGAATAATTTTGGCAAATTCGTAGGAACCATCAATATTCATCAGGATGAAATGTGATCTGTTTGCTTTAGGAAGCAGAAATTGAATGTACAGTGTGCCCCTGGCACACACAGTTGTCAGGTACTTAGAAACAAATTGTGGCATAAAAGTAGTGAGATGACATCCAGCTTTTCCTTGGAAGAGCTGTCCTGTGAGCAAGCATGTTTTAGACAGATCCACAAGTTGAGGAGTTGAAGGGTCACGCTTGAAGAACGTGTTTGTACAAAGATAAGTGGAGACATTTAGACAATCTTTCATGAGTGCAAAAAGCTCAGGCTCCTGAGAGAGCATCTGATTGTTTGACATGCTGTAATTGCTGCAGTTTGTTTCAAAAGCTTCTGCACTAAAGGTATGACTTTGTTTTTCTAAGTATCTGTGTAGACCATTTAGAGCTCTTCAGTGACCTTTCAGCATAGGATTCTGAAATATCACAAAGCATCAATGTTAGCTGTTTAAGATCCAGCTGGTAATATATAGGTAGGAAAATACATAATTTGCATGTCTGTCGAATCACTTGCTGATGAATTCAATTTTGTTAAAGGATAAATAATCCAAGTTTGTGTTAAAAGCATAAAGAAATTTCAATAAAGAATTTTTGTTTTCTAATAGGAAACTTTTCCCTAATTGGGAAAGGCTGTGTATGTTTAAAGGAAGAGCAACAGAAAATTCCAACCAAACTTTTCCCTGCTTAACTGAGAATTACTTAATGCATTGAATTAAGATGATCTCTAAAAGCCACTAAGAAGTTGAAGAAAGAGCAGCTAGCGTGCAGTATTTTTTGCTGTTTAAATCTAGTGGCATTGAAAATGTTTAAATTGCTGTAAATACAGTTTTAGTGGTTTAAAAGAATCGTTGTCTATAATTGCAGTTTCATTCAAATGTGTATCTTAGGAGATAAAGATTTCTTCTCTCAGGGTGGTGCAAGAAGATATTAGCATATTTTCAATAACTTCATTTGGCTTCTTTGAGTGCTTTAAAATCTCTGTTGAATCTTTGAAGCAGAGAATTTATCTTTTTTTTTTCTTTCCCCTTATCTGAAACCACATATTTAACTGTAATGTGGATCATAATTGCTAATACCAATTTTAAACTGGGATGTTGAACCAAGCAGAACAAGAGATCAAGGGATTATCGGCACCATGTTGAGTATATATGGCATGTTGCTGCATGGATGCAACACTGATCTGGAATCTGAGTTACTGTAGGTAATATGGTGTCTTTCCCATCATGTAACTCAAAGCATACATCTTTTGTGGTGTAGAGTAAGACATCTTTGCCCTCCTCTTCCTTGGTGAACCAGCTGCATTTATAAACACTGTGAGATAATTCACAGAAATGTTTTATCTGAAGCAATTAGCATAACTGTGCAATTGCTCTAAAGCTGACCCACTGAATTAGTCATTAAGAAACCTTAGTTTATCCAAGGTTCTTTAGACAGCCCTGGAAAGAACTTCCATTTTTTCAGAGCTCTCTTCATTTTCTCTGCAGTGTCTCAGGTTTAATTAAACCTTTGCCTCCAGAAGAAAATAAGATTGTTTTCTGGTACTGGTTTAACAAGCACGCATCTTTAACGATTTTGTTCTGCAGGTGAAATTGGAATTGGGTGGATATCCGTATATCCACATATATATGTCATATATATATGTGTCAGTATATAAAATCAATATTTTAAAAAGTGATAAATCTGAAATTACAATCTTTGAACCTTGGAAAAGGGATCTCAGAGTAACTAGCCTTTTTTTCAGAGTTTTTTACACTCTTTGTTTTAATGCTTTGTGGAAGGAGTAAAAATGAAGGAAGAATGGTAGTATAGATAGCAAAATTTTCTCAAATGTGAGCAAAGGAATGAGATAATTCTGTGCCACTTTTTCACGTGTGTAATAAACAGCACAAGAATATTTAATTATGATGAATAAAAACACTCTGTAGGTAACCTACCTTTCACAAATTTACAAAAACAAAGCAAATGTGAATTCAAGGTACCATGATGTGACCTTTTGTTTCAGTCTTGGACCTAGAGGTACAACCTTCACCCCTGGAACATGACCCACACAACAGGTAATGCAGTGCAGTGCTACGTTTTCATTGGTGGGGATGCCAAATTTCTAGCTCCCTTCTCTTCACATCCTATAAACCAGCAGCCTTCCCCCAGACACAGTCCACACCATCTGGCTTACTGCAGTCCCTTTTTGAAGTGCTGTGGTTAGTCTTTTCTTTCCTCTTTCTCCCATTTGTTTGAAATTAAGAGCAGGAAGAATTGTTTAGCTGTGTGCTACAGCCAGATTCCTGCATTGTGGCTTGCAGAGTACCAAATGATGGAAACCTTTTTGGTGGTTGACAAAATGAGTCAGCTGGTGGGCAGGCTGTAGTTTTGGGAAGAGGAAGGAAGTGCTGCGCAGCTCTCAAGACTGTGACCTCTGTGGGTCTTTGGTGCAGCCATGAAGGGGCTGCCATTTTGTGGGCCAGAGCACATTTTTGCATGAAGAGCTGTACTGAAATACCCATTCTGTTTCTTGCTGTCAACCTGATTTGGTTTTGTGATGCTTTAACTGTACACTTGCTCGGCCGTTCCCCAGCTGAGTGCCTGCACACATGGTGAGCGCATCTTTCCCATGGTTGTTGGTTTGGGCTGGGGAGTTCTGACTGTAAGGGCAAGTCCTAGGGAAAACTGAAGGTAGTTGGAGGTCAGGGTTTGCCACTGATTTTTTCTAAAGAGATTTTTCCTAAAGAGATTTTTCCTGTTCATTTCACCACTTGATGTAACCCATGCAGGGCTAACCATATGAGGCAGGTTTATTTCAATTACAGATTTGAAGTAACTGCTCTTTGAGTTCAGGGTGACCTACAGCAGGTTGCATCTCTTACTCAGTTTTGTTACCTCATTTCTGATTTATGTATTGAAAGGAAATGGGAGAGAGGAATTTTCAGAGAGTAGTTTATCCTTCAGGTATTTATGCATTAAAGCAACTCCAAAGTAACTGAATGTGCAAACTGCTGTTCTGTCCCAAACCTCTCATTCCCAAGAGAAACCACAGAGGGACTACTCAAAGGCTACTATAAGCATGTCTGACAGAATTTAACCTCCTAGAATTGGCATGGTTGATGTCTAGTCCAGAAGATCAACATGTTGTGATGTTGATGGTTAAAAGAGAGACAACATTTATGGCTTTCTGAGTTCTCTGATAAAATGCTTTGAGTACTTCCTGAAGTGGTCCTCATGAGTGATGAAATTCCTGTCTTTCAGTTCTCTCCTCCTGCTTTTCAACAACCTCAGAGAATTGTGGGGTGAACTGTTAAGACAACATAGACTCAAGCACCAGTAGCATCTGGATGTCTGCATATTCTTTCTTCCTTACCACATATTTCTATAGTAATATAACAAGTTTGTATTGACCTTGTGCTTAGGTGAGCTCAGTTAATGAATGAAGAACAGCTAGATGAAGGTGAACTTGACAGAGGAGAGTTCTGGTGGGACAAAAAGACATTGTGAAGAACCCACAAACCCAGTACTTCTGTCTCTACTGAAGACGTGTACTTAGGGGATTTCACTGACCTTGTGTTCCAGAGAAAGCCAGTTTCCTTCGACTCACTTTCTCTGCCATAGAAATACAGCACCATGTACGTCTGCAAGAACTGTTCCTCCAGCAAAAATAAACAAATCTTTTCAGAAGACATTTCATTACATGTTTTTCTCCCCTTGTAATAGGTTAAGGGACAAACAGTGTATGACAGATACTCATCCTGCAGAATGATACACATGGATATTTTATGATTGATTCTATAGCCAGGGCTACTCTGATACTACAGCTATGAATAAAAAATTTTTTATCTATCTAGTTTTGATTAAAAATAAAAAAAGAAGACAGCTAGGGATGGATCTAGTATTAGATTTTAGTCCTTTTATGTCTTAAATGGCAGGGAAAGATCAGGCTTTGGGAGTAAGGGGTTCTATCTTATTAAGGGGCACTAACTCCATGAATGTCTGAAAATTTAGGGCCTCCCCCCAGTAGATAGGCTGGTAGGTGAACTTAGGTTAAGAAAAATGATAATGGTATCTGGCTGAAGTTTTCTCAGTTTGTCTCTGGGCTGCAGAAGCATTTGAGGAGACATTGTCTTCTTCCTACCAGTAATATCTGGACTGATCAAAGACTTGGAAATAAAAATTACTGGGGAGGAGTCTGACATTTGTATTTCCCCATGCAGAGAAATCTATGTCCATGGTGGTATACAGCCCAGAGCAGCCCTGCCGGTACGGGTTCGCACATGGCACCCATCATGTAAAAGAAACTCCAATCCTCAGTCCAAGCGTGCAAGTTCTGCTCTCAAATGAAGTCATTCCTTTGCCTGGGGATTCTCTTGGATTTCGTAGTCGTTGTGGATGCTTAAATATTCATGATGCTAGTAAGCACTGATTTAAGCTTAGTTTGCCAAAAGACACAGTAGGCCAGATCCGTGACTCATGATGAGCTGTATCCTTTTTTATTTCTTTTGCTAGAAATTAAGCAGCTTTTCAAAGACTCAGCAAATACCAAACAGCAGCAGCCTGAGTGCTGAGCTCCCATCCCAGTGTTCTGCTGACTGCAGTAGTTTCCTGATGAATGCAGAATCAAGATCTGATGTTAGTACCTTAATTTTAATGCTCTACATGACTCCACTGTCCATTTTTAGATGTACTCTTCAAAATCTTTACAGTTTGTTTGTCTGCCAGTGGACAGGTAGGAGACAACTGCCAGGGGAAATGAATACAAATGAAGTGGATTTTCCCAAAGAAAAAGAACAGACTTCATATCCAGAATTAGAATTTCGAATTTCCCTTCTGCTTGCATCTTCCTTGTCCCAACCAAGCATGTCTCTGAGTGCATAAGGTTATTTTTTTCACTTACAGTCTCAAGGAGGAGGGTTAGGAGGAAGAGATTTCTATTTTTACATTCATGGGAATGTGTTGGTACAACAATGAGGGGGATCTTAAATACCAAAGAAAATTCAGTCTAAATTTATTTTTAATAAATAAGAAAAAAAAAATGCTGCATATGCTGAATCCTGGTTTTGATTGCTGAAAGTTTTGTGTTGCACAGCCTGGCTTGCATACTTTTGAGAAAAAATCTTTGGCTGGAAATGCATGTTCTGTACTGAAATAGGAATATTTTTGTTCACTTAAACCTGCTCATTTCAAGAAGAGTTGGAAAACTTTGGGAGAATTTTTGCTGCATAAGATGCTTTGTTTCTGGGTGTGACGGTGCACAAATAATGTATATCTGACATACTTGGGTATGGAGTTACATTGTTCTTGGCAGTCTCATCAGGAAGATATTCCGTGTATGTTGTCAGAGCTGGGAATGGACCAGAGCATGTTTTTATAAAACAGTAACTTCAGAGCAACTCACTTTTCCTTGAAATGCTAATCTGTCTGTGTTTCTTAGTAGAGATTTTTATTTAAATTATATCTAATACCCTAAATTACATCTGCAAACTCCATTTTGATTAAGGCTTATATTTATTCCAGAGGCTGTGTGGAGGAAAAGGTGCAGTAACTAAATGAAAGAGATTCTCTTGCTGTCTTGCTGTTTGTTGCAGCATACTTTTTCTGCCTTAGCCTTACCACTGGTAACCCATGCAGTGTATTTTATGCATTTTTCTATATTAACTGAACGTGGTCTCAATATTTAACTATATATAGAGACATCTTTTGAAACCTGTGACACTGCTTTTGGCTTTTTGCTGTGCCTTCTAATAATGAAAAAGACTACAACTGAAGGTAGATTTTGTCCTTTCGATTTACTGTCTTGTTTAGAAGTGTATGTGAAAGAGGCTCTCAGTTGATGCTGCACTGAGGAACTGTAACTTTTCTAAAGATAAAAGAAATTGTTATAATCCTTTCACTAGCTAATTTCTGCATGCTGTAGATGGATTGCTGGGTATCCAGGGGAAATTGCTCAAGTGAAAGAGTTTGTGACTTTTATTTAGTGCAGTCTGTGCAGCAGTTACTAGGCTGGACAGAATGATTAATAAATTACTGGTTTAGTAGCTTGGAGCGAATCACTTTAGCTGAAACTGAATTACTAAAAAATCACGCAACAACAATAAACGGTTTTAACAGCAAAATTAAATATTTTGAACTGTGCTTTCTGTACTTGACAAGCTAATGTACCCTTTTTCATGGAATAAGACATTTTATTGTGGCTTAGGAGGGGGAGACTTGGGATATCAAATAAAATTTGAACATTGTGGAGCACTAGATTTATTAGGATGCCACAAGTGATTGTGCTGGAGAAATGCATCCCTTCTTTTTATTCACACACTTCTAGTACTGGAATTGCCTTAGTATGCTCTTGCCCACCCTGCCATGCTGTGACAGCAAGTCTGCAGGATCAGCCCATGATGTTGAACCTGTACTTTGTGAAGCTGACCAGTGGGGGGAACAAGGCCAAGTAGAGATGCATCAAGACCAGGCGCAACAGTAGAGTTATACCCAGTCTTCTCCAATATTAGTTAATGGAAGCTCACAGCACTGCCAGTGTCTCCACGAAGCAGGGAGAACGGAGGTAGATGCTGAGGAAACAGCACTTAGGTTACTCCATGACAGACAGTCTTATACCTGGACCACCAGGCTGGTCTTTTGATCCTTATTTATTTTCTCTCCCTGAAATGAAGTGTAAAGTTTCTCTGACAGGGATATAGGTCAAGTGGTTCAAGCTTCCTACTAAGTGTCTAATCTAGAATGGTCCTTCTGCCTGCGTTTTTCCAGGCAAAACAACCAGAGGCGTTCTGGGGTTTAATTTCCTGACTTGGTTTGTGTCCTTTGTGCTGATCACGTTTCCTCTAAGCTTTTAGCAGTCTCAGCTAAGTTCTTTTGTATGTACAGAATACTGAACATTTGTTCGTGCTTGTTGTTTAAGGGTTTTTTGAGCACATTTTTGTCAGTAAAAAGCAAACTTAATCATGAGCTGTGCTTTTTGTGATACTTCGAGCGAGCAAACAGGGTTCATACAGTTTACTTCTGTGTTCAGCAGTTCCGGCAGAGAAACCAAACAGCCGTATCTGTTTAGACTGCCTCCATTCTGCCGAGTCTTTGTAGCCCTGCCAAAGTTCTCCACATCACTGAGCCTCCCCGTGAAAACCAGAGACCACTTCACTTTGTTCACAGGGCTGAAAGCCGCTCACAGTGTGGGATTTGGGGAACAAAATTCTTTCAAGAATGAATTACACTCAACCAGTTAGAGTCATCAGAAGAGTAAATCAAAGGGATTATTTGTTTTGACTGGTGCCTGATTTGTTTTTGCCAATATTACGCTCAGTCAGAAAATTAAAAAAAGACCCTTAATTAAGTGTGATATTTTTATAAGCAAAAACGAGGCAGAAAAATCTGGCGTAGCTTTCACTGTGTCGTCCATGCAGGAACTTTATAATCTGAACCATACTGGCTTCTTTGTATGATGTCTTATAATGGACAACAATCATGCTTTAAAAATTGTGTGAGAGGATTGCAGTTTGTTTAATAGAGGGCTTAAGCAGGCAGCAAAAGATTGTACCTATATCTAAAAATCTGATCCTGGGAACTCCTCTGCTTCTGTAAATTGTTTATAAAGAATTAAAAACAAACTGACAGAAATGCAGATGCCACGATATGAAGTGGGCACAGCAGAATGATTTTAGGGGGGAAAAAACCCTTCTTTTGCTTTTCCATTTTCGTGTATTTGAAGGGAACTGTGATATAATAAAGCTTTAGACTGCAGAATTATTATCAAATATCCTTACAAATAACTGCTGAGGAAATTCTCATTCCAAATCTATTTCCAGTAGCCTGTGCTTGTAAAACTACTTAAGAGACTTAAGGAAAGAGAATAGCAATGAACTGTTGCTTTCAACATTGTTAAGGTATGTTAGAAATTGTGCTGAAATAGTCTGTTATTAACTCAGAATTCTCATTGCTGAACTACAAAAGTCATTAATTCTTGGATTATGAACTTGAGAAAGGTTCAATCAAACTATTTAAATAGACTATATAATTGCAAGTGAAATTTATGAGGAACTGACACTGTGTAACCTTTGGTAAAGAGATTTCAGGAGATAAACCAGGTAATGTCTTTAACCTTAATACTGGATCAGTTGCACCTGCAGTGAACTTGTGAGGAAACACATCTAATCAATATTAGTGAATAGCATCTTGGCACTATTCAGTTAAATTGTAGTGTTTTTACCTAGAAAATATTAATACCACAAATCCTGTAGGGTTTACAATAGGTTTAAACACTTCGCATATCTTCATTAGATGGGATAAAATGTTCTCGAGAAGGCATTTTTAAGTTTGATATTTACCCAACAGCAGGGCTGAAGAAGGGGATGGGAAAATTTGCAACTTTAAAAACGTGATGGATGTCACCTCTAAATCTAGGCATAAGATGTAGCTGTATCTATGTGAAATTTCCATATTTGTTCATTCAAGATTGTGTCTTTTGGAAATCCATTTGACAATGAATGTTTTTTAGCTTATGCGAATTTTCATTGGAACAGAGAGTGAACAGTGCTAGTCGATGATGTTTAGAGCTGCATTATTTGCCTGTTCATTATGGTCAATGTTTATAGTGTGTTAATTACAGTAGATAACGATAAAAAGCTTTGTGCTCATTGCTACTTCAAAATCAAATGCAGGGACCAAAACCGCTTTGCATTTGCTGGGTCAGGCACTTAAGGCTTTTTTTGAGAAAGTACTTTTTCTGAAAGTGGTCCTGTTAACTTGGACTACTTGCAGTCTTACTAAAGGAGTTAGCTGTATTTTAACCTGTATCCTGTAAATGTTCTACCACACTGAATGTTAGTGGTGGCAACACCTGTGACCTCAACTGTTCTGTTGTCCCCTGTGCTATACCAGCTATGGCTGTGCCACAGCACTGCCTGCTGGCTTTGTGTCATCCTTGCTGGTTTTTAGGTCCAGGTCACTGAGCATCTTGCACTAAGGACTGGTAGGGTGAAGGTGAGTACATTTTCTAGGAGAATGAATGAAATGGGTTTATTGTTTTGGCTTCAGTCCATGTTGCTGAAAAGGTATCCTCTGTGCCAGTAGAAGGGTGGAATTTTGCAAGCACTGAAAACTCTGGGGTGAGGTGTCCAATTCTTGCATCCCAGATAGCTATCCACATGCAGTTACTGTACACGGGAGTATTTGGTACCTGCTAAATTTATAGTCCAATAATAGGAAAAGGAGACTGAGTAGTGTTCTCAGCTAGAACAAATAGTATGATTACCCTCCTAATTTTACTGTGTTCAGATAACTGTAGTTGTGCCCATGGTATCCCAGGTTTTCAGGACACTTAAACAGAATAACAGGGTAGTTGCACTCCCAGGGATTTTACAGTTGAAACATAGGGGTGAGAGAAGGGTTAAGTGGATAACACATAGGGAGCAATTAAAATACTGCTTTCTAAGAAGTTTGGAAGTAGAGATTTTGAAATAAAAGTTCCAGAAGTTCAGAGCAAGTACAGAAAGCTGTTTGAAAGAAGTGGGGGAAGCTGAGGGATTAAACTCACTAAGAGGATTTTGAGGCATGGGGAGTGACATGGTTGGGCAGTAGAAAGATAAATCCTTTTACTCTGTCATGTTTAACTGAGGAATTAGGAATGTCACAGAAAAGGAGAATACAAAGGGGAGGTAACTAAAAAGGGTGGAGAGAGGTGTGAATCATGGTATGTGCTCTAGGAATTAAAACAAGAACGACTTCAGAGCATAGAGAGAGAGAAGAGACCTAAGTTTTTAAAATCCTGACAGAGAGTGAGGAATAAGAAATGGCAGATATAAATTTGAGTCTCTTTAACTATTCAGCTCTTCCGAAACCAAAGTCTATTCTTTGCCTGCATTTCTTGCAGGCTCATGTAGGTCCTAGAGGTGTCTGCCAGCTGGCCTTCTTGTGCTCTCACAAACTCTCCTCTTCAGATACTTTGTTCTTGATGGTTGCATTTAGCTTTAAATTTTCTTTATACAGTATTTTTTTACCCTTTCTATGACTAATATTCTCAAGAACATGTAAATCTTTTTAATGTTGAGGTTTTTTTCCCAGGTTAATACATGGATTTTCTGGAATAAAATTTCCTGGAGCTGCCACACCACCACGTAATGCAGTGGCAAGGAATTGTTGCAATTTAGATATGTTAGATGAGACTTTATCTGGAAGTCTGTATTTAGCTTTCAGTTGTCAGTCCTGCAAAGGAATAGTATTGATTGGTTTAAAGGAATTCAGTGGAAAGAACACTAAGTGTAGGCACAGGGTGGGGAATGACAGGGGGGAATGATTGTAGAATAATTATGTGTTTCTGAAGTGAGTAGGTTGATGGGGGAGGAGGACAAAATGTCTGCACATAGCGTGAATAATTGCTTGAGATAAACTAAGTAGGGAATATTTAGATGGAATATCGTGAAAAGCTTCCTGAGAGAGACATTTAGCTGTCTATAGAATGGCTGATCACTTAGCTCCCTGAGTTCCCTTGGTTTATGTTTGAAATGTTTCGAATGCTGCAAAATACTGACAAGGAGGAAAGTTTGCAGTCATATTGCGTCTCCTCTCTGCCTCTAGTTTTTAGTCTGTTTTTGTTAGTCACTATCTTACTAAACAAACCTCTACGTAGACAAAACAAATTCCAGTATATGAATAAATACAGGCTGTGCTGTTCATCAAGACCTGGATAGGCTAGAGAGCTGGGCAGAGAGGAACCTAATGAAGTTCAGCAGAGGCAAGTGTAGGGTCTTGCGCCTAGGAAGGAATAACCTTGCACACCAGTACAGGTTAGGGGTTGATCTGCTGGAAAGCAGCTCTGCAGAGAAGGACCTGGGAGTCCTGGTGGACAGCAAGTTGTCCATGAGCCAGCAATGTGCTCTTGTTGCCAAGACAGCCAATGGTATCCTGGGGTACATCAGGAAGAATGTGGCCAGCAGATTGAGGGAGGTTACCTTTCCCATCTATGCTGTGCTGGTGGGGCCACATCTGGAGTACTGTGTTCAGTTCTGGGCTCCCCAGTTCAAGAAAGAAAAGAACTACTGGAGAGGGTCCGTCAGAGGGCTAGGAAGATGATTAGGGTGACTGGAGCACCTCTCCTATGAGGAAAGGCAGAGACAACTGGACCTGTTTAGGCTGGGGAAGACCGAGACGGGATCTTATCACTGCATACAAAAACCTTCAGGGCAAGAGGGTGGGGCCAAACATTTCCAGTGGTGCCCAGCGACAGGATAAGGGGCGATGGGCACAAACTGAAACACAGGAAGTGTGTTTACTTTGAGGGTGGCAGAGCACTGGAATGGATTGCCCAGAGAGGCTGTGGATTCTCCTCTGGAGATATTCAAAACCTGCCTGGACGTGATCTAGGTGAACCTGCTTTAGCAGGTTGGGTTGGACTAGGTGATCTCCAGAAGACCCTTCCCAGCCCAAACATTCAGTGTGATTCTATGTAATAAATAACCATTGCTCAGCTGTCATTTTACTGGAAAGGCCTTGGGATATGCCCAATCTAAAGAGGAGAACAGGCTACAGGATTGTGGGCTGTTGTATCCAAGTCTTCAGGCTTGCAGCTGGAACTGTTGCTTATGCTTAAAGTTGAATTTTGTTTTTTCCTTACCCCAAATGGTTTTGGTTTATCTGAAGTCAGTGAACATGACAGAAGCATGTCAGAACTAGTGAGGGAGGCTTTCACTTACTTAGTGTGGGGTTGTTTCTGTCACTTGGGAAGTTAGGGAGAAAAGCACAAAGGAGGAACAAAGGAGTTTCTAAAATATCAGCATATGCAATGTGCAAGAGTGATGATTTTCAGTTGATAATGGCCCATCCAGGTAGCAGATAGATAGTGAATGATCCAAAAGTAGCAGTGACAGAAATCACACAGCTGCTGGGAGAAGACTCCGTTGCAGTTGTCTTTTCAAGACACTGCTGGAACTGACTGAACTTCTGCTGGCCTTGCACTCACAGCCTTGTACATTTTTGGTGCTGCTTTGGTGTTCACAATGTATAGTTAGTATGTTTTCCTCTGGCTTATCCAATCCTTTGATCTCTTCTGTTTTGATGGAAATTGAAACTAGCCTGGACTCTTTTTAGCAGCTTTATGGAGATTATGTCTTCCACATTCTGAGATAATCCATCTTCTTCCAATATTCATTTTGGTGCCCTGTGTTTAGGGCTCCTTCAGATGTTCTGTGGTGTCATAAAATCCATCTCTCAAGGCAAGGTATTCTGCATTTCAGGTTGATGTGAACAGTGACTTGTCCAAACTGGATGCATTTTGCTGAGTTATGTGAAAACTACAATGAAATTCTTTTAAAGACAGTTCGTATCTCTATTTACATCTACATGTCTCATGGAGAAGAGAGATGAATTGACTATCTGCTGTCTAAGAAGTGTTTCATCATGAGGATACTGGAAATTTGAGGGCATTTGCTAGACATTGGTCCTAATTGCTGTCTATTTACATGGAAAGTTAATGCATGGAGCATGTTGTATAAACCAGAAGAAATAAAAATACTGTAAACATTACTTGGCTCACATGGATGCAGCCAGACTAATCAAAACTATATTTAATCTGTGTTAGCTGTAAGTGTTTAGACAAGATCCAACAAATTGTTTCTTGGCTGCTGCAGAGAAGGCTTGTATCCAGCTTCAAAGTCTTTTATACAGGGTCAGAGTTTCCTTATGCTTCCCTTCCATTAAAGCCATGAGAAAAAAGCTGTGTCCTTTTCTGCTTTCCCTCCCTGTTGATATGAATGTTATTACTTGCACTGATGTCCTGAATGCATTGTTCTCTAGTTGTTTTATAGATCTCCTTTCACAGAAATTAAGGGGCTCCCACCCTCAGCCACACTAGTCCTGAGGAAAATATTTTAGGTTCTAGTACATGTTTTCCTCAAATTTGAGTTTAGTAACCTGTTAGCACTGTCCCCTCCTCCCTTTGTGCTTGTGCTTTTTTTTCTATATCTGTCAAAATTTACATTTTCTTACTTTCGTGTATATGTTATTCAAGGTGCCGTCTATTACACAGTTTAGGTATGTGGCTCATGCTCAGTTGCTCTGACTACTGTATGAGATGCATTTTTCAAGCAAGCACTGGGAGAGGAGAAACTTCAAACCAAACCAGCAGGCATACACAATGTCTTCTTTGTGCCTGTGGTTAACTTATTCCAAATAATAAACCCAGCTAGTACTTTCACTTATAAAGAGTGCAGGATGCACTGCCAAAGCCCTTTACACTAAAAACTGGGTATTTTTTTTTCACTAAATATATACAAGCAATTAAAAAAACCATTCCAACTTAGTTATTAATATGTGACCCTTGCAGAATAAAGACATCAGGCCATGTTCCTTATTTACTAACCTGCTGCCCACAGAATGTTGCTTAGAGATATTCTTTGTAGACACTCATGCTACTCTGGAAAAACTTGCAGTCTGTCATAATAAGCATCCTCATTTTGAGAGAAATGAGCATATTGTCTGTCTATATTGTATCCAGCTTTCCTGGGAATCAGTCAAACCCCATATTGCACCAGATCCAATCATTGTCCCCTGCAGATATAAAGCACACGTCTTTTACATTGCTTAAAATCAGTGTAACATATGCAGACAGTGCTTTTTAATCAACAAGTGATTTCCCACTGTGATAGGGAGAGGGAGGGAACGTACAGGGATGCTGGCCACATCACTAAACACCATGGAAGTTTTTCAAATGTGGTGGTGACTTCTGGGAAGCTCCATCCTTGGTTGCAGGTTCAATTAGTGAAAAGAAGAAAAAGAAAAAGAACACCCCCCACCCCAACTAAACTCTGAATGTAGTCCAGACCCTGCAGATCATGTGGGAAGGAGAATTGGGAGTAACATATTTTTACCTCACATTAATTTCTTTGAATGTCTCTGACATCATGTGTTGTCTAGATTAAAAACATTTGTGTTCAAAAGATCTTTTGCCTCCTGTATCTAAACAAAATACAGGTATATGTTCACAGGAATTTCAACCACTGGTCGAATATTCCTGATATAACACTAATATACTTAGTAATTACCCTTCTATTGAGAGCCTTGGAAGAGCATTTTTCTTGCTATGGCTGATTGGCATGAAGAAAATACTTTAAAAAAATGTATAATGGTAGTCTGGAGTTAAAAAATATGATTTAATATCTAGTAAATTGTGGGTATATGAAAACTTGTGTTCAAGGTCCTGTATTTAGTGGAAAGGCAAACACTTGGCAAAAACAAAATGCAGAAGCATTGAGGGCAGATTCTTTGTTTTACTTTAACACATTGTTATAACTGGCCTTCATAATCTCACCATCAGTATTTCCCCCTGAGTATAAAAAAATGTACTTCTCTGGTTTTGGTATAATTCTGGGTTCTGCAATGTTACTTCAGAAAAGGAATTTGCTACAAATGTCATGCTAAATGAACTTTAATCTTGTAACACTCTATTGTATTTTGAATATGCATGCACTTTCTCATATTGAAAAACATGTGCATCTCATTTTTTATATAAACTGTTGTTGATGTAAGTCTTTGATGATCTGAGATTAGATTCTGCAAACTAAAAGTTTAATAACCTGTGGGACATTTAAGGGTACTTGAACTGTTACATGTTCTGGCCAGAGTGCAGGCACACATCACATCTGATGTACGGCCCATTATGAAATTCTGAGGATGGATGGTGCTTTATGAAGTGTTTTCTGGTTTTCTTCTCTGTGTCCTACATAGTGGTCAAGCTGTCAATAAATAGGCTCTCAGGGCTGTATTAATTGAGAGGAGATTGAAGTTGAATATTGGAGAGGCAAGAAAAAAGAAATTGGATGATAAAGCAGCTTTCCAGGAATGTGATGAAGTCCCTGAATGTCTCATTTTCACTGTCTGGTTGCTGAATGGAGGTTGCCCTCTCTCGTCTGTCCTATGAGTATTCATTTTCCCGTCTTTCAGAAAAATTTACTCGAATTTGGGCTGATCTGGGCAGTGGGAGAGGAGAGGAACATCTTGAGGAGAGAAATGCTCTCTCTTTTGATTTGCCTTTTAGCCACTGTGACCCACCAAAGGTGGCTGACACCTTTGAGGGAAACCCTGTCAGTTGCACTGGGATCCAGATTCCACCCTGAACTCTAAAAAGTGGGAGTGGGGAGGATGGGAGGGAGATTTTAGTTAGAACCTGATACTTAAGCTTTTCTTGCTCATGAAAACCGGTGTGGATATATGGGTGCAACTGCTGATTAAGATAGCCTGGAAAGCAAGCAAAGGAAGGTCTTCAGATGCTACAGTGAAGTAGGTGTGTGGGAATGCCAAGACAACCCAGTGATGGAAAATCATTGGCATCTCTAGCACAACTTTTTTTATTACACAAGGCATCTGTTTAACACTCATCCTTTGCCAGTGCAGTTCCTGCTCAGTGTACCTTGAGCTTTTATTATGCTTTGTCGTTCTTTCCAGAGGAAACTCAGGTGTCACGTAAACCACTTTGAATCTTTTTTGTGGTACATTTACAGCCTGGTTTTCAGTCTTGTTTTCGTTTCTCAGTGTTTCCTTGGGGTAATTTGGAGAGACTGTGTCCTTAGTACAAGGATCTGCTGTAGCTTGATAGGCAGAGATGACTGTTGAGGCAAGAGAGCGCTTTGTATGTGTTTGTGTGTCTTTTCTGAACTTCTGGTACTCACTTATGCTTTGCTGGTGACATGCTTAGAACAAAGGATATGTTACAACACCATCAGCTTGTATCTGTTCCCAGGCAGCAGTTCATATAAACTTCTTCCTTTCAAACCTATGCTGATTTGATGATACTTGCAACAAATTATCAGTAATTCTGGTGACATACTTGAATTGGAGTCAACCCTCCTTCTTTACCATTTCTACTAACTTATTTCCTCATGTCTTTTTTAAGAAATAAAACAGTAGCTAGCTTTTGTTTTTGAAAGGCATGTTTACTGGCCAATGTAGCATAACTCTGAATTGGTTGTGGAATAGAAACTAACTGTAAGCTTGCTTGGTAGATTGCAAAGTTTGTTGGCGAAGTCCTAGAAATATTTCAGTTCTGTGTCTTTACGCCTTATGTGTGGCTCAGTTACAATTATAATGGTGTAATTATGGTAGCAGTGTTAGTGTTGAGCGTCCTGCAGCTGAGAAGTGTAAATGTTAATTATTAGTGAGATCTGCAGCTGCACTCTGGGTTATGTGAGTGTAGGTGGTTTCAGAAATGAATATGCAGTTTACTTGTTTTAGGGGTATATGCATTGCAGAAGACCTGTTCTTTGGAGCACCTTTTTCCAACAGGGTGTCTGACAGCTGCTGTTCAAGTAAGTTACCCTACCAAGCTGAGGTATTTCTATATGGCAGGACTATCATTTCCCTTTTCTTTCTCTTAGTAATAGACCAAGTTAATTTGTCTTTTGTTTCATTTGTAACATGCAACATCCAGGTGAACACTTTTGCTTACTGTTGTTCAGGAAGACCAGTCAAATAAATGTTCGTTTCCTGCTTGTGCTGACCTTATTTAGCAAGCAACGTTTTTCAAAGCCATAATTAAAATGCCTTCTAATGTTACCACCTTTGAACCAACCAATGGCTCACATTCCTTTTGGTCTGTCCCTGCCATATGTGGATGAAGAGGGAACTGTCTGCATAAAGGCTTCAGTCTCTTGAGAAGAATGTAATGGACATAAGAAATGCTGGCCAACCTTTGAGCATCTTTTTGCTTTCAACAGGAATGGCTTTTCCAAGAATGGCTTGGAAAGTCAGCAGTAAATTTTATAAAACATCAGTGGGAGGAGAAGAGTTTAGAGAAAACTACAGATTCCTATCAGTTATTCTGAAATTGTTGTGTTATTAAATCCACTAACATGAGAATAAGAACTGCTGAATGCATTCAAATGATAAACATATGAACCAGATTTTTCATGCAGTTATGTCTGATAACAAGGACTGGAGCAGATGCATTAGGAGAATCTTGTTCCTCAGGCCCTAATTCTCTGTGCAATCTTGTCAGAAGCGTATATAAAGGCTAGAATAAGTTTCTTTTAACATTCAACCGTTAAAATAATTAAGCAGCTACAGCCCTGATATATTCTTGACTAAACATGCTTTTCAAGCTTATTAATCTTGGACATATAATCAGTTTTGTGTATTACTGTGATAACCATTGTGTTTAATTTTGAAAGTTAAAGGCACAAAACCTAATAAAATTAGAATAGGAGCCTCTGAGAACAATGCCTGAAGGAGAAATTAAATTCATTTCAACACAAACAGATATGAAATGAAGTACAAAATAGAACAGCAGTAATAATTTTAGTATGACACAAGATTTCATTAAACCATTATTGCATGTAGTGTCAGGGTTGTGGAGGCTGAATGAATATAGGGTCTTTTTAATGCGTATTTTGGAGGTGATTGAAGACTGATGTCTAGTAGCAGTCAGTGGCACTTGCCAGCTGGTTAGCCAGTGCTATATAGATGTCAGGATTTCTGTGAGCATACATTCCTCTGTCATGTGTGAAATTGAAGGGTGCAGGGATAGTTAAGTAAATAAGTTATTTCAACTTGCAGCTGTAGGAAGAGAAACTAGAAGGGAGGTGGCATAGGCAGTAAGACACACAACCTGTCAGATGAAGGGCAGGGATTCAAATCTAAGGTGAAGTGACAGGGGGTATTAGTTAAGACTGACAGATTTGAGTGGCCTAAGGACATAAATTTGATGTTAAGTCCAAGCAGACAGAAACCCACATCACACAAACCCATCTGTATAGTCTGGACCTAGCTGGCATTTCTGGTATTCTTCTTTCAGATTTCTTCTCTGTAGCTGGACATGGGGAAAAAAATCCTATTGTGAACATTTTCACAGGCTCGTAAGATTTCCTATGCTATGGAAGACGTAAAGAAATTTGTGCCTGAGAAAATGTCAGAGATGATAAAACTTGCAGCCAATCCGTAGGTGCTTTAGAGAGGGGAGGCGGAGACCTATGTGCAAAAAGAATGTCTCAGCTTGATTCCAGAGTGTAGCCGTGAGGACACCTCTCCCACTTTTGGGATGAGTGCTGTAATCACTCTGTGTGTCCCTTCCAATGTATAGTGAAATGTTTCTTACACACTGGACCAGTTCCAAATGAGGTCACCTCTGTTTTCTGTACCCCGCCTGTGGTAATCACACAATGATTTTGGAAAGAGGCAAGACAAGGGACTTGTGTATCTCCTCCTTTTCTCTTATTACAGTTGACTTGATTTTCATCTTTCTCCAGGGTTTGTCCAGAGCTATGAGTTATCCATCTGCTGTCTGTTCTGTGCAAGGGAAGCACTGGTTTATGCTTGGAGTAGAATCATAGAATTGTTTAGGTTGGAAAGACCTTTAAGATCATCAGGTCCAACAATTAACCTAACACTGCCAAGCCCACTACTAAAACTTGTCGCTAAGCATCACACTTACACATCTTTTAAATACCTCCAGAGGACTCCACCGCTTCCCTGGGCAGCCTGTTGCAGTGTTTGACAACCCTTTCAGTGAAGAAATTTTTCCTAACACCCAATCTAAACCTCCCCTGGCACAACTTGAGGTCAACTCCCACCTCACTCCGTCCTTCTTTCAGGTAGTTTTAGAAAGCAATAAGGTCCCCCTTGAGCCTCCTTTTCTCCAGGCTAAACAAACCCAGGTCCCTCAGCCATTCCTCAGCAGGCTTGTGCTCTAGACCCTTCACTGGTTTCGTTGCCCTTCTTTGCACATGCTCGCCCTTTGGACACTCACGTGCATGTATTAAAAGATGGCAACAGGCAGTATCCACACTGTGCTCAAACAACTCATACACTTGAACCGCTTTCCAAGTCTGTGGTATGGCAATCATCTTGAAGTGTGTGATGCCACTGTTTTGTCTTACTTTGTCTGCAGCTGTACTTCGCACCAGGTTGTCTGAAGTCCCCTGCACTCCAAATGCATTCCAGAGTCCTTGAGTTACTGATTCTAATAGACCAAATCTCTTTTGACTTTAAGCAGAAATTCCACCTTGGCAATCATCCTGACAGCAATTGTCTCATCTGGTCTTTCACAGAAATTGTCTGAGTTTGAAAAATCAGTCTCTTCTCCATCTTGGTGAGAACTTGTGCCAAACACACTTTAAGTTCCACAATTGTATATAAACAGAGAAATTAAGGACAGATAAACATGAAGGGTGAGCTATCACTTTGTATCAAAACTCTGGGGTTTTGAGATACAGTAATGGGAATCGAGGAGGGAAATCTGTCAGTGTTACTTGTAAGTACTTAGCTGTGTCTCTGTGAATACAACTCTGGTTTCTGTGGGGCTGTGGGCAGGTACTAGAAGTTGTAGACTGAAATCTTGTTTGCATAAGGAGATACAGCTCCAGTAATATCAACATAAGGTGGAGGCTTTGAGTCTCCACGTCTCAGTATTTTCCATGAATGCTGTCATAAATATAGAAATAAATATTAATCTTCATTGTATTCCTAGGTAATAATCAGTGTTCAGTCCCATTTTACTATAAAAAGACGAATACAATATAATTAAGTAATTTAAATTTAGCAATAAGAAATTAATGGTTTTCTAAGTCAACTTTTAAGCCTCAATAGAAGTGCTGTTTGAGTTATCAGAAACTAAAAGAAACAGAAGTGACTATAATTGGTGAAAGAAGACTTGTAATCTGAAAATGATATTGAGACTTTCAAGACTAGTTTCATACAATATGTAAAGCAATACTTTTAGGGTCAGTGTAAGATAAAGACTTTTTTTTTCATGGTGCAAGCCAAGTAATTCCCTGATTCTGTGGGTTCTTGCATCAGTTCATAAAAGTGAGAAAGACAAAAATTGAAAATGATTCTATAAAATGGATCTCATACCAATTTAAATTTTTACCATAATTTTGACTCTTTTGTCTTGTGCCAGTAAAACACTATATTGAAAATTACAGTTGTACTTTAGCTGTCTGGATCTTGAAAGACATACTCGGGTTTGGTAGAATTGATTTCCAAGTTGTGTTCTGCTTTTTGTGTTTCTTTAACAAAATTTTCAGAACCAAAAGAAATTTACATTATTTACAAAGCCAGAAGAAAGTATGGTTTATTTATTCTGCAATCAGTGTCATAATTGCAAAAAGACACCTCTGCAGATTGTGTAGTCCACCCCTGTGCTCAAAGCCAGGTCAACTAGAGCAGGTTGTGTAGGGTGTGGGGTTTTAATATGTTCAAGGACGGAGACCTCGCAGCTTCTCTGGGTAGCAGTTCCAGTGTTCTACAATCCTTGTAGTAAAAACTTTTTTTTTTTTTATTTTTAAATGTAATTTCTTCTGTTTCAGTTTTTGCCTCTTGTTCTGTCAGTGGGCACTGCTGAGAAAAGTCTCGATCTGCGTTCTTTAAATCCCCCATCAAGTATTTATGCACACTGATGAGATTCCCTAAGTCTTTTCCAGTCCCGGCTCTGTCAGACACTCCAGTCTCTTCATCATCTCTGTGGCCCTTGGTTGGATTTATTCCAGTATATTTATGTCTTTCTTGTTCTGTGTAGTTCAGAGCTGGACACAACACCCAGATGTGTTTCTTCAGTATGCAGGGGACCATCTTCCTTAACCTGTTTGCAGCACTCTGCCTGATGTAGCCCTGGTACTGTATGGCACAGACACATTGCTGGCTCACAGTCAACTAATTGTCCACCATGACTCAAGATCCTTCTCTGCCAAGCTGCTTTTCAGCTGGTCAGCCCCAGCATAATCCTTGAAAATCAGCCAGCTCTCCTGGATCCTTTTTCTCTCCAGCTCTGTCTCTCATAGGATTCTTACAAGCAGGTTCTTGAACAGGCTTAACTCTGCTTTCCTGAATTCCGGGGATAAAGTCTTGCAATTTGCCTTGCTCCCTCTTCTTGGGATTCTGAATTCCACCATTTTATGTTCACTGCAGACCTTTGCATGCCCAATCAGTTCTTCCTTGTTTGTAAGTATGAAGTCTAGCAGAGCATCTTCCTCATAGGTTCCTTCGTTACCTCTGTGACCGCATCATCATCAGCATACTCCAGAGACCTCCTGCATTCCTTGTGCCCTGCTGTGAGCAGTATATGGAAGTCAGTGAGCACCCAGAGGTCCCTTCTGACCTCAAGTATTCTCTGGTGCTTGGTGTTTGACACTGGGACATAAGTGCTATGTTTTGATGCCTCCTCTCTTGTAGTCCTTATAGTTATTACAGCCATCTAAGGGTTGTTTTGACTTACTTCCCTCAGCAATCTTCTTGGGTAATTTGTAAAATGACGTCTATTTACTTGAGGACACTTTAGAGGTGGCTACTCAGGATGCAAGACAGTGTTAGTGGGGCATGGTCTGACTTCAGGGGTTCTCTAGTGTTCTCAAAAGGAAACAATATTTTTGTAATTTTCCTGAGAAAAATCTACAGTTATTAGTTTTGGGAAGGGGTACTTGCCAGTAGTGCATCGCATAACAGTGTAGAAGTAGGGCAGCTTAAACAGTTCAGTGAAAGAGGTAACACTAGCTGTCAGTGTTTATTTAAATGAGATTAATTTTGGTATCTGATGAAAGAAATTTCAAAGGTAAAACATTTGTGAGTGGTGCTAGATCTGTAATAATGTGGAATCATACATATCCCTAAAGTGGAAAATATATAAATACAAGGACTATATGTTATAAAATAATCCCTTTCTTCATACACAAATCATCTGCCACATTTGTAAGGGAAATCTTTCTTTGATGAACGTAGAAAAAAGACTGTTTCTCTCTGCACATCAGGTCAGACACTGTTTCAGCTTTCATATAGGGATATTGCAGAGATTCTTTGTTAATCTTTGAACAAGAAAAACAGCGGCTACAACATCATCTTTATGCAGGGGTAAGTGATATTTCAATGATACCTGGTCTTGTTTAGAGGTAGTTATTATGATTTTTCTTCTAAAATATCTAGAGATGGACTGAAATATATAGATTAAAATCCTTAGTTTTGAAATACAGTATTATGAAAGGTGGTGTTATTTCTGAAATGTTACAGCTCGGGAAACAGGAAATTAAAGATTCTAGGGAACATAAATATGGAAATGCTAATTCTTAAAAGCCAACATTTAACACAAAAATGGTAGTCATTTCAATACTTGGTTATCTTTTGAATGCTCATATAGTTTCCGTATCTCGTTACCTTTACTACAATTCCCTTATCAGTAATAATTTATTTCCAGACTAATTTTCTCCTTCACTGTTCCGTATGCCATAAATTATATCAACCCATGCTATTTAGCTACTCAGTAGTTTCGAGATTTACTTCAAACAGAGAAGTTTGGTTGCAGTACTTTCCAAGAACACTTTATTTTCAATCACTTTTACAAAGTAGAGATTCAGCTTTAAAGAGTTTACTGTATATTGTGACACAGGGTCTCTTTGAAGGTTAATGAGCTTCTTAGCAATAATAGGGTTGGATTCTTGTGTGACTGAGTCACTTCTGTTTCATGTGCAGATCTGTCGTTTAATCAGAAGCCTGGAAGTTAAGACTTACTACCCTGCCTATTAAGTGGAAAAGACAGTTGTTGTTTTAATCATTTTTTTTTGTGAACTTCACTCTATCGTTAGGACTGTGAATTAATTGAGACAGCTAGACTGATTATTTAAGAACCATTCCTAATGTGCGTGAAATCTAATAAAAGGACTTTTACAGTGAAGTCACATTATTTGGACACCAAAGCTAAAAACTAATTTGAAAAAATACTCATATATACAAAATAAAATCCACTAAATGTGGTAATGTTCCTGATTTAAATTTAGGGCATGATTTAATCCAATTGCAGTTTAACTGGAGGCAGTTAGTGTTTTCTTAAAGGCAAGTGCAGAAACTCACAGATCTTTTTTCACATTTGTAACCCAAAACAAATGTTTGGGAAATGGTCAGGGTAGACTTCCACTAAGAGTTTCTACCAGGTAAGCATTTTTTTACAGTTGAATCTCTCTGATACAGCTCCGTGCTTGAATTTCTGTGTTGAAGTTGGTGGAACTACACACAGTAGAGTAGACCTGTTTAAGAATAACAGGACAAAGTTGTTGGGTTTTTTTTGGGGTTTTGGGTGGTCTTTTTTTCCCTGGCAGTAATGAACAACATATCTTTAAATAAAGGAGAGTTTATATTCAAGTACATATATATTATATGTATATATCTAGCCTTCCAAGTAAGTGTAATTCTAATTCCTTGCCACATAGTGCTATGATGCTGATTGGTACTAAATGTAAGTTTTGTCCTCCCCCAATGTTGAGATGCTGAGCTTGAAATAATGGTAGTATAGATACAAAACTCAGCATCCCTGCAAAAACTATTTAAATGGTTATCTATCTTTATTGTGCAGTGCTTGCGAAGTTTCCTTTGAGTCTCTGTCCTGCTGCTGTAAGATCTGAGTTGGATTCCAGGAAGGAAGATGATGTGTGATGCATTTGCTGCAGTCTGTGTATTGCTACAGCACATAGGTTTACAAGTTCTGATTGTATAGATTTTGGAAGGCCTTTGGTGGAAAAACCAAGGGACTGATTTACAGAATCTTACTGCATGATACAAATAAATATCTGTTGTAAATATTTTAAAACTTGAGGAATGTTGGTTTGTGTACAGCAGTGTGGGTCAAGTATCAAGTAGGAAGAATTGATAACTCTTAATTTGCTATTTATTTGTTTTCCTATGGGAGTTGAAGAGAGAAAGGTTTGAAGTAGGGAAGAGAATGGGTCAGGGCAAAAAGAAACAATTACACACCAGCATTTTATTCCACTGAGATGACAGAACTTTTTCCTTAAAAAGGAGAAATAGAATACAGTCTGCAGACTACGAATTACTATAAAAGAGGAGGTTGCAGTGGACAGTAGTGCCAGCTGTGCTATGTGGGTAAGCAGTAGACAAGCATATTGCTTGGTGTTGCCATTTTTCAGAATTTACTTGCAAGCGCTACTGTGGATGATGCTAATACATCCTAAAACTACTGTGCCAGATTTGCTACTCTTAATTTGCAAATTTGTGTATATGAAGACGTTATTTAATCATAGTTTTGAAGGCAAGTCAAGCATGATGGGCTTAAAGTTAGTCCCGCCAGCTGTTTTATTTGCTCACTAGTTAGGTGCATGATATCCTGCCTTTCACTTTTCCCTTGTTCCCATGCTGTTAACACAGTGAAATGAAGAAAATCTTTAGATCCTTATAAACTGAAGCCATCTGGTAGTTCATATTTGTCATGCTATCCGAATGGGTAGATTATCCAAAATGCACTCCCTATGCTTAGGAACACAGGCCTGAATTTAGTGCTGGGTTTCCCTGTGAAGCTGGGATGAAGTTTTTCAGTCATAGTTTAGTTAGCTTCAGAAATTTTGTTTGGGACTGGGGAAAACAGGAAATTGTGAGGTGAGAAAGTGCTTGTGTGGGTAAAAAGAGTAATAAGTATTTGTGGAAGGAGAGAATTCACAGGCATTTTTTGGATTCAGTTGGGGATTGATTGATCAATTTGGATTCAAGGGCTTGAATCAGGGATCCTAATTCTTATCTGACATGTTTTCCTCTAATTTCAGTCCAAATACAAATCAACTATGTGTGGTATTCATATGTTTAAGTTTTGTACAAATATGCCATGCACTGGGAGGAGAGTCATGCAGGAAAAAATATCCAGTCAAATAACGTAAGACTTTGGTACCTGGTATTGTACCTAGAGCTTAAAATGGACCTATTTAGAAGCAAACTGGAGAAAAAAGAATCACACAAATTTGAATAGAAATGCTTTTTGTGAGTTTCCAGGTAATTGGGATCTGAGCTGTAACACTGTAGACCTGTTTTGCCTGAGCGAATGACTAACTCATGGCATGAAAATATGGATGAGCAGTTGAAAAGAACTCAAATTACAATCTAGAGCACTTCACTGTTTTAGCTTGAAGTTTTGGCATAGAGATACTTGGAGTTTGAATGTGTCTTCACTAAAGATGCTTGATCTGGTTCTAATACCCTGTTTAGTTCTTGGACATCCCATTCTCTATATGTGGTCCTTGCAAGTTAAGGTGCTCCTTATCTTCCCTATCTGCTGGAGGAAGATGTGAGGAAAAATGCTTTTCACTGGTTTGGATAATCAAAGTTATTACCAAGCTTTTCTAAGAGTATGTATTGGTAGTCAGATTCCATCAATAAAGGTCCTACTTTGTGGACCCTAACCTCCATCCATGAAATCTATGAAGTCTTCTTCATCCATGAAGGGCAAAGATGAATGATGGTTTCATTACTCTTCTATTACCCTCTACCCCAGTGACATGAAATAACTTTGAATGCTGGTTTTCACAACTTGATACAAATGTTATTCTAGATTAAATTCTGTGGTTGAAAATGTTAAGAGTTTTTTCCTAATGTATTGTTTATGATCCCTAATGTCGCATAGAAAGAAGCCTTTGCCTTGTACCCCTGCATAATTAAAATGAGATTCTGAAGACTAACTAAAAGTGGAATAGACTTTTCTTAAAATTCCTTCTAACCAAGCAGAAGGTAGCTCACCTACATTTTATGAAGTTGTTGAGTGACAAATGCAATAGGCATGTGTGACTACACATGGAATGGGAGATTATTTTTTAGTGGCAAAACCTATCCTGCTTAGAAAAGGATAAAAGTCCATGACATATGCAAATGTATGTGAGCGGGTAGTTCCTCTTCCTAATCTTCTTGTGTTTAAAATATAAAAATACAGATTTATATAAATATGTAAGATATCATCTAAATTTCAAAATATTTCAATATGCTTGATTGAAATACTGGGCATGACTTAAAGGTATCCAGTAGAGGTGATAATGCTGGTGTAGAAGGAAATAGAATAACTCATCTTCTATTTGAAATGTTTCTCAAAGTTTTGCTTCAGTGGTATTGTCTCAGGACTGTATCTAGAGTAGCATTTCTTAGCTGTGTCACTGCAGAAAAGATGAATTTTTAGTTGTCATGTTGCATGCAAGCTGTCTTATCCTAAATTTATTTTGTGTCAATTTGTCAAATATGTATTGCTGTATTTATTCTGTCCTACACTGTTCCTTGAGGTTTCACTGTATATTTAAAACAAATACTTACACTTACATGTACTTACTTCCATTGCTTTGGAGTGCTTACATTCTGTTGGCATGTACTGGCATTTCTATAGAGGTGTTTTGTACAAATGGAAGAGATTAGTCTATGTGTAGATTTGGAGCTGAGAACCATATGACAGATTTGAAAGCAGTGTGGAAAATTGAATAATCATACATCCTTGATAGCTTTAAATGCCTTTGTTATTAGCCCACCTGTACAGAGAATTCTAATACTATTATTTTATAATATTATTTTAAATAATATAGTGGCTTAGAGTGAATTTCAGAAATATTTCCATTCATTGCCCAGACACATTATATCTACTTAAAGACCAAGATAAACATAGTGGTTATGTTATTTTATGACTGTGTCTTACTTTAAGAATGTCTATGGCTAGCTATAAGCAGGATCACTGAAACTTTCATTTTAGCAGCTGCTACAAAAGCATGAGAGTTTAAAAAAACAACTGTTCTGAAAAAGCTTTCACATAGAAGTACACTGGTTGTATTTATGTAATAGCTTTTGGCATCAGCTTAAGTAAATTTAAGTAAAAGTTCATCCATAGAATTATCTGACTTTCTCAATCCACTTGAACTTTGATCTGTTTTGGTGTAATGTTTGGGAGTTGGTAATGATGCTTTATGATTGGAGTCTGTAACCCCAAATGGGATTACACCACTTTCTTCTGATTCAGAATTTCCTGCTGTTGTAATATGTGTTGTTTCACAGAAATGAGAAATAATTCCTTTTCAGATGCTCATGTTGGGATTGCTGCCAGGGAACAGTATTAGTGAGGTATTCTTTCACTGCTAAAGACAAGACGTTGCTTCTATCGTAAACTCAGTTCTCTCTAACTGAGTTTACAAACTTATTCTAAATAATTCACTTCAGCTTGAAGCTCTGTTTCCCAGGAGAATGAATAGTTGTCTTCTTAAAACCAGTTTTTGCTTTAAGAACAAACAGACCACATGGATGGTTATTTTGACGTTGTGGAGTGGCCATCCTTTATATGGCAGACAGCTGTGCATTCACACAGAGCCTTTCATCTTCTTTAAAACCAATAAATTATTATTATTTGAAAATTCCTTGTTGAGTGGACAGCAAAGAGTCTGCGTCAGTTGGCTGCCAAGTGTGGTGGTGTTTGAGCTCAGTCCTCCATAGGCAGGTTGCAGTGGGGTTACCAATGCCTGAATGAACTCAATGCAGAGTTCATTCCTGTGTTGCCCTCACCACCTACAACCATGTGTGTGTATGCTTCATCCTCCCATATAAGAAAACAAAAAGAACAAGGAGTACCACAGAAGTGCTCAATGCTTCTTTCCCACTCTCATTTCAGAAAGGTTTCTACCTCCAAAGCTGGCATGGCTTTTCTTAGATTTCAAGCCATGTTGCAATTGTAGCAGAGGGCTTCAGTAGATCAAGTACATCTACTGTAGGGCAGAGTCCCTGGAAAACTTTGCTGTTTGCTGTCTTTCATACTGGGCCTCAAGGATCATGACATTAAATTGCAGGAATACCTCCTGAGTAAATCTGAGGCTCTTACAGAGAAGCTTGCTGTCCAAATTTAAGCACTTTTGAAGGAGGGGAGGTTTTGGAATAAAGGCTGCAGCAACTCTGTCTACTACCAAGAAAATCAGTCTGTGCTGTAAAGCAAACACATGTTAAGGCTGGATAAGCAGAAAAGAGAGTTGAAACATCTGAGAAGGAAAGAGCAAGCTGCTCTTGAGATTTTGATCACAAGCTTTTCCAGCTTCTAAGACATGACACTTCTGTTTTTTGTAATACACACATTTATAAATATTTCATAGTGTATTTGCTGAATTTAAAGGGTTTTGGTGCATTCTGGTTGGACGTATAGCAATACAATGGATATGACTAGTAATTTACCATGGCCTTTGTTTAATAAAAAGAGGCCTTCTAGTTGTGTTACCTAAATTTGTATTTGGTTGGATGAAAAAACACATTCGTTCGAACACTTGATGCTTTTTGCCTTGCCATGATCTGTTTTCCATTATTTTTAATAACCAGTGAAAAGGTACTAAGATTTCTCTCATGTGAAGGGAAAAAGAGATATGTTTGTGCTTGGGCCCCACGTTCCTTGTGATGCTATCTGCACGCTTGAGAGCATAGGCTCTTAACCTCCAGGGGTGATAACAGGAAAGACATTTTTGGTGCTAGAGTAGTTGTCATGTGATGAATGAAATCTGAGAGTATATGCCTGGAGTTCCTCCTGTGTTAGGGAGAAGAAGGGGGCAGGAAGAATGAGTACTTTTTAACCTTTTTCTAGATCCCACAACTCTGAGACCTGTTTGACATCAGCTGACCAAAGAGCGGGAAGCATCCTTTCATGTACAGCCAGTTCTGGCCAGGGCACAGGTGGATGCTCCAGGATCTCCTTCAGTTTTTCTTAAGGGCTGAGCTTTCATAGGTTGGATGCTCCCACTTCCACCCTATCTCCAGGGCACTCTTTACTGGTACCAATTCTTCAAAGATTCCTGGGGCATTGCAGCAGCTCCCTGCTCTTGTTTTTGTGCTATTTCATCATTTTACCATGCAGCCTGAGAGTTCTTGTCCCTCCTTGACCTTTCCACTGCAACCACAGATCCACCAGCTCTTCAGTTTCAGGTCCAGTTAGGAAACTGTCCCACTTCTGGTATTGGTCTGATGCTGCTTGTCAACATTTGAAGTGATGATTTGAAGAGTTCCCATCTGAAAGTTGGAGTTTCTGGAGATACGTATTATTACTATACTCCACTGTAGCCACAAAACTTTCTTTGCAGAAAACCCTTTTGGGACTTGCTATCATGTCTTTTTTAATTTAAAATATCCTTATGACTAATGGAACTATAAAATACCCTGTCATTTTTGTAGCGCATAGGGGATCCAATAATAAATTAGAGGTCCTCTGTGACAGGAACCATAGATGTATAATAAAACAACAACCTCTGTCTGGGATCACTTAGTCTAAGTTCATATTTCTTCCCTATGCACCCACATATAAGGTTAATCAAATTTCATGCCTAGGGGCCTAAACAGCTAAAATATAAAAGTAGTTTTCACCATTCTGCAATGTAGTAGTCCTTTATCTCTGGAAAGTACCCACTTTGCTAAAGTACAAGACAAAACCTTTCATTTAAACATTTCTCACAGCATATATAGTTTGATTTAGGCATTGGTTTGTAGAAGTAGGATGCATTTGGTCATTCCAGATTTATATTCAGTGACTAGAGAAAAATGTTTTAGTTTTATTTGAAATGTTTCCTTCCTCCTGTTCTAAACCAAAAAAGCCAAATTTATGACAAAATCATTAAAAAGTTTAAATACTTAACTGACTTTTCTGATTCAGTGTTTTCATGTAGATATCTTTTCTTGTAATTGCTTTTTCAGATTGTATTGGTCAGTGGCCATCTGGACAGCTGGGATGTTGGGCAGGGAGCTATGGATGACGGTGGTGGAGCATTTATATCATGGGAAGCATTATCACTCATTAAGGATCTGGGTAAATACTTTCTTTTAAAATCTTTTTAAGGCATTATATTTCCAGGACATTTTGTGTATTGTCTAAACTGGATTTTCTATTTTATCCATCCCTCTGAGCACATATGTTTATATTTAATATAAATATTTTGCAAGTTTGTCTGTTAAACACCTTCTTTCATCCAAAAGCAACACGTCAGCCAATGATCTAGAAAAGCCCGCATGGTCACCATCATCACAGAATGAAACTTAAGTGTAAGATATAATATCTAGATACCTTAGAAGGAAGTCACTCCTTTTCATTTTGTCTTAATGATTTCCTCCCTATTCAATGAAGATGAAGCTTTGTGAAGTCACAGACAGCCGTCTGACACTTTTGTCTGCCTTTCAAGCAAACAATGCCACTCAATGCATTCCTAAACCTTTCACTGTCCTATATGCTGTTTTTTCAGTGGCTACTCACTTAATGTAATTCCCAGTCTCTTAGCCTCTTACCTCGTTCTTCATAAGTTCTCAAGAAATTTCATATAAGTCTCTCTTAAGAGCATCTAACTAGGACTGTATCCAGACAATGAACCTTCCTCTGGTCTTTTCCCTTTCACCTACATGTAAAGATATTAAGAAAAAAAATATTCTAAACTTCAGAGAAGTTCATATTTTCAATGTATATATTTCAATGTTTTTGTTTTTTCTTTCTATGTTCTCCCTAAATAAATGTATGTCCTCCCTGGACTTCTTCCTCCGAATATTTAGAAGCATCTATACCATTAAACTGGTGCATTCTCAGCTTTGCGCTCGAGGGCTGATTTCCCGATCATGGTGCTTTTCTGTTCCTGTGTGCTTAGTCTCTGCTTTGGACTGTGATAGCTGATTTCCTTGGCAAAGGTAATCCAGGTCAGAGGAAACACATGCTTGAGTGTCATCACTACAAGGATACACTTCTGTCAAATCTGGCTTAACCATGGTGACCCATCAAATGTTGTGGGCTCATATATCTCACCAAGTAACATTTGACACTGATGCCTTGCATACTCTAGTGTCCTGCTGCAATAGGTCTGTGTGATACAGAGCAACGTTCTGTTTCGAGGGATCACTTCTTTGAATCTTTCTTGGTAATCAGTGAGCTGGTGACAGTGTTCTGGAATTTGGTCTGTACATCAGTTGGATTCTGCTGAAGTTGATATTCTAGCACACAGGCTGTCAACACTGTACTTGCTCGTCTCCCTCCTCCACAATTTCTGCTCAACAGGAGTATGAGTTGAACTAAACCCCCATGCTGTCAATGCTAAATGTAGATAAAGAAGGAGAGAAAGAGGAAGAGGCAGCTTCTAGCCTGGATATGTCTGTTCCGGTGGTGCTATGGATAAAATACCAGTGTGGACTTGTTCAGACTACTGCCTCCTGGATTGCATAGGCCCCCCAGGTGTGGGATCTGAACAGCCAATTTCTTCTTCTCATGGGCTTCATCTAACTTATGGGCTGCAGGGAGTATGTTATTGTAGGACAGTACTGCATATGCCTACATAGGGTGTGTTTGGTGGGAGAGATGGTCTCCAAGGTAAGATGAGATAGGGTCAATGTATGTGCAAGAGGGAACTACGGTTGCACAGTCATCCACTTGTGTTCTTCAGACACCAAGCCTCTCAACGTTTGGTCTGGTGCCCTGCTGTTCCCAGGCTGCCATGGCAGCCTGATTTCTAATCTCCAAACTGCAAATTCCAGTCTTACTGTTTCATCTGTAGCTTTTTGCTAGGTTTACTTCCATATGGGCCTTTGTCACTATACCCTTCAAAACCAGTTCAAAACAGACTTTTTAGATTGTCAAGTTGATATCCAAGGATGCTTTTCCCCCTTCATCACATGGGATCTATTTTTCCTCATTATTCCCTATTTCCAGAACCTGTGGTCAAGGGGAATGCACCATATAGTCATTAAAAAATAAAATCAGCTGCTGCTCCTGCTCTTAGCTCTGGCACAGTTTAAACAATAAACTAGCTTTCTCTGCTTCTGATGAGAAGGATTTGTGCACTTGAACAATCCCAGTGTTTCTTGAAGAGCTCTTTGTAGATTTGTTATGTGATTAGTGACTCTCATACTGCAGTGGTGAACATCAGACATCCCTGTGAATTCCTATTTTTTTTATTTTGCATTATTTGAACCTCTTATCTCTCATTTTTCCAGCCTTGGAATGATTGAAATATCATTCTGTAACCAAAAACAAAGTGCATCTCTTGGGGTTTTTTTTGTCTTTTAAAAGTAAACTAGAGAGGATTCTTCTACAGAAGAATCCAGACCTTCTCCTTTTAGTTTTTTTTGATCTTTCTTTTATGATTCTTGGAAAATTGTCTATACTCCCTCCATCTGCAGGAAATAAAATAATTACACTTCTGTGTTTGCTGACTCTATTCCGTTCAGAGTAAGCTGCTTTGTGTCTCTTAAGGGCAAGTTCCTGGTGGCAGTGTATAATTCTTATTCACTGAGTTTCCCTTCACGCATGACTGAAATGCATCACTCTTTTATTCAAATATTTGGTTTCCTCTGATAGTAGCCCGTGTGTTTGCTGTACAACCTGTGGCAAAATGCTGTTTTCCCAGCTGGGAAATGCCAGAGTCTTTGCTGATGCCCTCTGTTCTGGGCAGTTGTTGTGCTCAGCCCTTCTTGTTATACCAGTGTTCTGCAGGACCGTAAAGCTGTCAGAGGACTTCTGGGTCATCACATCTAACCTGTAAATAACGACAGGGGGTAGGGCCTTTTATAAATTGTCTTCCATAGCAGATTGATTAATGCAGATTTTGCATCTTATGATGCACAGAGAATCTGACAGAAAGGACAACAAAATAATAGATGTGCAGATTGTGTGAGAAATGAATTAATGAGTGTTATGTAAAATCAATTTCATGGATTGAGTTTTGAGTGAGCGTTATATTTTGAACTGTGGAGACTTAGTTTAATATCCTTTTGGACCCTGATAAATTTAGTCTCAGACTAGTCCACCAAACACTTTTGACATGGGGATAAGACAACTCAATTGGCTTGTCGCTGTGAACATGTAGATTTTTTTTACAGTGCACTGGGAGTCTTAAAGTCATAGTGCGTTGTGTAGCCTTAAAAACTGTGTCTGTGTTTACCGAAGAATAACTGCCCATGGCAGGGGGGTTGGAACTAGATGATCGTTAAGGTTCGTTCCAACTCAAACCAATCTGTAATTCTATGATTGTGTGATCTTACAGCTGTGGTGATATGATCTTAAAGCTGAAGTGAGAATTCTGAAATATGAATTCTAGAATACGAAGTCTTTATCACGTGGTGAGAAATACTGTCACTACTTCTGCCATGGTCCATTGGTTCCATGAAGGCAAGATTTTACTGCACTGTTTAAACAGGTTTTTTCCATGATGATTTAATAGCACTTTATCATGATATCACTGTGACCCTTGGATATGGCTGGTGGACACAAGTTATGCCTGTTAATTAGAATTTTGATAATTCCATATGTACTTGAAGAATGATTATAGTTTAAATACCATTCTGTACTTCCAACATGACCTCCTCCACAAGCCATGTAATAGCTATTGGCTTGGGACCAAATATATTTAAATTCATTGAAAAAGCATTTAAATTATGGTTATATAAATTATATTTTTATTTTAAGCAGTTAGTTTGTTTTCTTGCCTCAAGTAAAATTTTTTAACAGTTTTTGCTTTTATTTTGAAGTAAATCAGTTACTGTGTTAGCCTTTGTATTTCCTGAATCTTCAGTGTTAGCTTTTATTTTTTTAATTGAACGGGCAGTTTATGTACCATATTGATACCTTTTTCTCTCTGATGTTTCTGTAGATTTTCAGACACTGTAATAGTTACAATGCACATAACAGTAGCACAATCTGAAGCAGTTTTACACAGTCTTAAAACGTCAACCTTTTGACAGGAATTTTTTTTCCTTTTCATTTTTTTTGACTTCAGATGAATGTCGATTATTTTGAGAGAAAGGGAACTACATGAAGGCCAGAATGAACTGAAATAATTTTGTATTATATTACCAGAGAGTGGAATAAAAATATTCAATTCGTGTAAAGCCTCGTGTACATTTCAAAAGTGTAGGACTTTAAAAGCAGGTCCAGGCTATGAACTACTGTATTTTTTCTAATACTGTTCAGAGCTATAACAATTCAGTTAGCTAAAAAGTGGAAAGTTTCAAGTTTGTCTGAATACTTTGCTTGTAATAGCTCTGATGTGTCTCTGCCCATCTTCCACACTGGGGCAACAGGAAGGGGGCTCTTGTGGAGGTGTCATTCCCTCTCCTCCTTCTCTAGGGAGGAAGCACAGGCACAAATTCAGAGCAAACACTGACTTCTAGAAGGTTACATTTCAGCAGGGTGAATCTTGCTCTAAGAGGCTTTTCCACAGCCACCCTGTGCAGAAAACTAAACCCTATCTCTTCTCTTCTGTGTGGCTGCAGCTTCAAACTTGAAACATCTCTTTGAGCAGTGTATAGTCAAATGTCAGCACCGGCCTGTGCACCTGTTGGTACCGGCACTGGCTGCAGGCATCTCCGGACCAGAGTGTTTTCTTTCCTTAGTGCACCCATATCAAGTTCTCTGTATCAACTATACTCACAGCTGCTTGCTCTGCTGGTAGCTAATCCCAAAAACCCTCACCAACTAGTGGCTGTATTGACTAATATTACCCAAAGGGGTATTTTCTCCCAGTTGATGCTGAAATTTAACGAAGCACAAAAGAAATAAAACCAGACTTGTTCCCTGGAACTCTTGAAGCTTATATACACCACTGATCAGCAAGTTCTGCGGTGAGCTGCTTCATGGTTTATGTGCTTAAAGAATGGAGAACTGGAAGTGTTTCCACAGAACTTGTTTATGTGAATAAAGATGAAAGTTTCAGCCTGTTACTGCTGTTGATTCCCTTTTTCTGGAAATAAAGACATGTTTAGAGGCGCTGTGGCAGTCTGTGAGCTGGTCTGAACTGGTAAACTCCATTTCCGTCAGTGGAGCTGCGGCTCTTGGGATTATCTGAGGCTTCCCCTTCGTAACTGCAGGCACGGTGCTGGAGGCAGTAAGCTTGTGCAACGTGCAGTTTGCCTGCAGCTGTGTCTGGCAGCTGCTGCCCTCCCCAGCCCTCTGCAGCTTTTAACCTTTGATCCATTTTAACTAAATTTGATAGAGGCACAGAAATACTTATAATATGGAGTTGTGATATGTTCTTTGCAAATGGGTGATTGAGGAGAGGTGGACGAGTGCATTTGTGTCCCAGGTGAGGGAGAGGCAGGAAGAAACTTCACTTTTATCCCGTCCATATGATGATGAACTCCTGGATAATCAGCACGTGTGTGGCTTTGGTGTAAGCACCAGAGCCTCTTCTTATCTGTTTGCAAACTGTGTGATAGGTAGCAAATATTGCTACAGCAGTAGTGAGGTTGTTGTCTGGGGTAGTTTAGAGATGATGGAAAGGCTCTGGGGTTTTTTTAGGGAGGAAGGGCTGAGGGGTTCCTGTCTTCAAGACAAGGGGATCCAAGGGGTGTTGCATGAGCTATGTTGTGGTGTGAGGGCATCTGGAAGCTGTAGGAGAGGCAGCACTCGAGCAAACTGGTGTTTTCCAGTTTTGCAGAACAACAGCTGTGCTGCTAATTACAGTCTAGAAATCTCAAACCCAACTTGTTTTCAGGTTGCATTTATAATCCTCAAGTTTTACACTTGTTACTTTGTGTGCAAAACCGGACATCTTTGGAGATGGCCAAAGCCATTTGCCTCAGCATTTTCATGATAGATTGGTTAATGCTCTGGTGTCGTTTGAAATACAGTTTCTCTTGTCTTTGTGTCACATGAGGTTTACCAAAGAAGCTGCCTTTGCAGGTGAGGTGACGGACTAGTTAAGCAGCTACTCATAAAAAGTCATCATAAAATTACCCCAAATTTATTTTGGTGCCATTATTTTGCCTTTACTTGGCTATTCAGGTTGGTCAGGCCGCTTGTGGGACTCGATGCTGCTCTGGATGTTGGTCGTCAGTTTCTGCAAAGGAGGTATTTGTGTTCCTCTCCCACCTTTTCAAACCTGTGGCTACCACCATGCTGCTCTTGCTCAGGACTAATACAAATACAGTCCAAACTATTTGAGCAAGAAGCAGGTAGTATGTGTTGATGATTTCAGAGCTTTAGCCAGTGCTGCCTCTTTGCTCCTGATCCAGCTGTGTTCCTGCGTCACTTGGCTGAGGTGCATTTCCCATTCGAGGTCAAAGCGCTCTGCCCTGCTCCTGCCCTGGGCCAAAGCCACCTTGCACTCCAGAGCTAAAAACATGGGACTTCTGTCCCTAATGGGAACTGAGTAACAACAATAGAGAAAGGTCTTTAGAAAGTGCTCATATGGCAGTGTTAGCTCTGCAATCATAGTATTTTAAGCTTCCTAACTGTCGTAGGGAGCCCAGTTTTGGTGGATGAATTTCACTGCTTGCTTCTGAAAAACTTTTTTTCCCCCTGTTAAGAAGAGAAGCTGATGGGGTCTGCTACTTTACACTACATCCAGTTTATTTTCAGTCTCTTCCCTGCTAACATAGAAGAAATCAAACAGTCAGCAGGTCCTTTGTTCACATCCCAGGTTTCTTTCAGCAACATTTACCCACAAACTCTCTCTCCTTGTTCAGAAATGTGCTTTCTACCTTTCCCTGGCTGTGTTTGAGTCTCGCTTGCTCCATTGCTAGTCTACTCTTGGTGCCCTGCCAAACCCAGAGGTGCACACATGTCCACCAGCTACTGCTGGTATGTGTTTATGGGGTGCATCTTTGGAAGAAGCCCAATGACTGTGCTGTGCATTTGCCAGATTACAAACTTATCCTCTTTCCTTTCAATTGCTTGAACTTCAGCAGTGTAAGACATCAACAGTTATTGCTATGTGAACGCCTGCCTGTGTTGAAGTAATTGGTATAGACTTCAGGAAGGGCTGCACTGCAAAGACCTCTATAGTGATGGATTGTGGTACAGAACAGACATTTCCCCACTTTTGCTGTTGTCTTGTGCACTGAGCTCATGTTCAGTCATGTCTGTGTGCCACATTAGACCAGGAAGTCTCCTGCTCAGACAGTGCCTCCAAGTGCTTCTGGGAATCCTGGTTCTTCCATGTAAAAAAATATTTGCTATGGGGAGCTGCCAGAGCCAGTGAATACCAGAAGTCAAGTAGATGAACAGGGCACATTTTCGTCTTCCGCACCCAGGGCAGGATGACTGATGCCATTGCCGCTAGAGCAGCCTGACGGGGGAAGGATGATTGTTGACAAAGTCTAATCCTGGCCATCGCACCTTTTACAGGCTTTCCTACGTTCCTAGACGATGATCTATACGCACACGAGAAGGGGAGAAATGTGTGGTGATAGGTGCTATGTGTAGTTCCCCCTCTTCCTCTCTTTGCCAGCATTATGAGGAGTTTCATGAGTCAACTTTCCCATGGATGTAGACATGGATCAGGCACAACCAAATATCTGTTTCATAGGAGAAAGGCACAGTAAAAACACAGAAATGTTTTTAAAACAGAGCACGTAAGAATTGTAAGGTGCTACCTGAATTACATTTTATGTAACTCATAAGGAGTTGTTAGACAGTTTTTTCCCTTTAAAACTTATTCAAAATTGGAACTGTAGCTCTCATCTGAATTATACCTGTGACTAATGTGACTGGAAAACCATAAGGCAGATTTTTATGCAGTTCACTGTAGTCTTTGTATGAAGTTACATTTCTTGAGTCCAAATTCACTGGCTAATATATGAGGACTACAGATATGTTTTATTAAAAAAATTATCACTGGAGTCATTCCTTTTCTGCTAGTTTAATTGAAGTCATATAACTGCAAATACTTGCCAAAAATTTTGTTAAATGTTTTTTCTAAATTTCCTATAGCTGTGGTGGTGTAGTTGTTTCCTGTCTAGGAGATATGTTGTGAAATGTGATTAAATGTCTGCTTTTACTGTAGATTTTGTTGGGGTTTTCTTAATTAAATATGCCTGATATTAACCCCTTGTTCTTACATTCTTTCCACTTTCCCAAAGTAGCGTATTTTATTCTGACCTTCACCTTTTGCAAATCTATTAAATCTACTTGGTATGAAATTTCTGCATATGCTGTTACACTTCAGCTGCAATTATTCCTTCATTTCAACCTTTGATTGAATGCATATTTGGCAAATACTTAAATCTTCAATTTCCATGCTGGTTTGGCATAGCAGAGGGCTGGCGGCAGACGTACAAACTTGTTAATCTGGTGGTAAATTTAGGCATACAGCGCTCCATAACAATGTTGCCCTGTGTCCTGTGGAGTGCTGCTTCTCTGCAAGCTTTAATTTACCCAGGAACCTCAAGATAAAATGAGTTCTTTGTTGATCTATAAAATCTTAAAAACCTGGGCACAGAAGCTGTTGTGATTTTTTTTCATATCTGTACAATGGCTGACATGATGAAATGCTGAAATCCTTCCCGGGTGAAGTCAGGGGCATCTTGTCCTTATTGTCAGAGGTTTTCCTTAAGCACCGACTTTTGATGCAGAGAGACAAGTGTGGCTGGTGTACTTTCTGACTCTTCTGCCCTGAGGACAGTCTAACAGATTTGGGTTTTTCTGATCCAAAGAATGGGGCAGCAAAGCCACCACTCAGTAAGATCAAACCATGGTTGATGTTTATAATTCCAGAGACTGCGGGAGTGGGGCCTTGCCTTACCTTTTCTGGTCCACAATTTGATGAGATCTCTGAATACCTTTAAGGTATTCCTTTAAGGAAGGAGGTGTTCCTGAAGAGGAATAAAATGCATTTTAAAGGTGGACAGTGTCCTCTTCCTTTTGAGGGACTTGGAGCACATGGCAACAGGATCAGAGCAGGACAGGGGCTAGAGGAGCCCTCTGCTCAATGCTTGCTGTTTTACACAGGCAAGTAGCAGGTTTCCTTTCCTTTTTTAAGGAGACGTGACTTGTGTTGACTTCACGACACTACACTAAGCAGTTCTTTGTTTAAAACCCCACGTGCAGAGGAGTGCATTTTTCAGCACTTCTTGTCTGAACTCTCCCCGCACTGTGCTGCCGTGTAGCAGGGAGGTGCCCCCCATGGAAACCCTTGCTCTGGCAGTGTTGCTGCCTGGTTTGATTTCAGCGCATTGCACTGGGCTTTGGGCTTGGCTTCCCTCTTCTTCCCCCATCTCCCCAGTCAAAAGGCTTAATCTGTGTTATTTTTAGTTACTAGACTTGCAAATCATTCACAGCTTTCCCTTCCAGTCTTGTATACCCAGCTCCTTCCTTGACATTTCCTCTTGGATATTCCACCACTTTCTTAAAATAGATCTACCTAAAACCTCTCGCATTTCCCACCTCCACTCTTCCGTGAAACTGCCCATCCTATTCTGTTGTAAACTCATCCCCTAAAAACAGGGGAAAAAACGGGTTTGGGTTAATCTCAGTCTCGCTACACAGCCATCAGGGCTGCTGGCCCAGCACTGGAGCTCTGTGAGCCCCAGTTCTTCCCCAGCCCGGCTCAGCTCATGCCTTGCTGTCTCCCTGCACCCTTTTTGCAGGGGCCTTTCCAAAAAGCTGCTCCTGCTCTGCAGCTGTGGTAGGGTTGTGTCCTCTTACCCCCCAAAATGTGGCTCTAAGCATGCTGCCAGCCTCAGGCAAGATTAAGCTTCAGTGTCCAGCTTGGCTTCTGCCTCCACTTCCATTGCCCATTTTCCAGTCTCTGACCTGCCTGTTTTCTGTCTTCTTTCTGTGACACCATGTCTCTTCTCCTGAAGACCTCTTTTCTCTTTACTCCAGACCTTTGGACTTGGAGGCTTACTCACTTTGCAGTGCTATCCTGTGGAGCACTTCATCCTCAATGCTGCAAACAAACCCCTATCAACAGAGAAAAATCAAGGAGATGATTGTATTGCGTTAGACCATTTTAAGAAGAAAACAAAGACAGTTTCCCAAGCAAAAAGCTTTCCCATGTCTAATTTGAGCTTCCCTAGAGAATTAGAAATATATCATAGTCAGGGCTTAAGTAATACTCTTAAAGTTGGGGGTTTTTTGAGGTGTGGTTTGCCTTACTTTTTGAAGCTTATAACTTGAATACCCTTAGATTTTGTCTGTTGCATCATTTTCACTCAAATAAAAATAATTTCCACTTAAATAAACATCTAACTAGCTAGACACTTTTCTGCACAAACAGTGAAATTAGTTGTCTGAACCATGGAGGACTGTATTTCTAATAACAGAATGAAAGTGAAAATTCTGCTTGTTTAGAATGGACACTTCTTGGTCTTCAGAACAGTAAGTCTGGATATCTTCAATTAATTGCATTATTACTGTCATCCCATAAATTGCAGTTTATTGCTATATGTATACTCATTGAAATTAACCAGAGAAATGGGATGGTAGGCGTAGAAGCTCTTTCTCTAAAACAGTGGTTGCCCATGCCACAGAATATATAAATTAGGCCTCTTGAAATGGAAGTAGATTGTACACTGTGTTTGATGATGAATTCTTATCTTCTTTAGCAAAATGTGGAGTACTGGTTTTATTTTTATTTTACACACTGGCAGAGGTTTTAGAAATTCCAGACATTTTATGAGAAATGCTAGCATGACAGAAACATCCCAGCTAATGTCACATAGTAAATCCCTTATGTCTAATGAACTGCAAACCTGAAAATAGTAGGAAGTGCATTAGGAATTTAATGATTGTCAGCAGTGTCATCATGTATCTTACTACTTTTTATATAAATACCCTTTTAAAGAAATTGCAGGCCACAAGATAAAAATGCTCATGATGCTAAATGCAGCAGTGGACAAGACCTGAGGATGATATATCTGAATATACCTCTTCCTAGTAGCTCCCAAATCAAATGCATCAGTGACTTAAGCAGTAATAGAGAGTAAGGGATCATAGAATCAGAATATTTTGGGTTGGAAGGGACCTTTAAAGGTAATCTAGGCCAATCCCCCTGCAATGAGCAGGGACATCTTCAATTAGAGTAGGTTGCTCAGAGCCCCTTCCAGCCTGACTGTGAATGTTTCCAGGGATGGGGCATCTGCCACCTCTCTGGGCAACATTCTAGTATTTCACCAGCCTCATTAAAACATTCCTTCCTTATATGTAATCTAAATCTACCCTGCTTTAGTTTAAAACCATTACCCCATGGGCTATTGCTGCAGGTCTTATTAAAAAGCCTATCCCCATCTTTCTTATGAGCCCCCTTGAAGTATTAAAGGTCACTTCCTGGATCCTTCTCTTCCCCAGGCTGGACAAGCCTAACTCTCCTAGCCTTATTCATAGGAATGGTGCTCCAGCCCCCTGGTCGTTTTTGTGGCCCTCCTCTGGATTCACTCCAACAGATCCATATTCTTCTTATCTTAGGGGCTACAGAGCTGAAAGCAGCATTGCAGGTGGGGTCTCACAAGAGCAAACTATAGAGGCAGACTTCCTCAATGGTACTGCAATTTATTCTATGTTAATGCTCAGCTCAAGGATTTGTAAGGCAATTTATGCAGGCCCTGCAAAGTCTTGAACCTCTAAGAAACCTCATGGTTTTCACAGGTTCAGAGCACATGGTGGGGAGATACAGTAATTTTCCTTTTTATAGGATACAGGTGAGTTTTAGCCCCATCTTTGCACTGCTAAGTCACTCCTCCTCCCTTCAGCTAACACAACTTCTTACAAATGTTCTTAAAAATCAGGAGGGTGTGAGAAAAATGCAGCTTTCAGATTGAAAGATTAGAAATAGATGTTAGAAATTAAAACTGAGAAGATAGTATTTTGCCACTGAACACACTATAAGTGCAATTTAAAATACTTTACCTGTTAATCTGATTACATCCATTTGCAGTTTGCTTATATGCCACATGTAAACTGACCACCTATTTGATTTGCTTGTGGGTAATCCCAGTGCCTTGGCTTGCAGGGGAAAAAGCCCTTTTTCACGTAGGTGGAATGGTTTTTTCATTTTTTGAGAGATGATCATTCTTACAACAACATAATGGCTTCTCTTGAGGAAGTCTAATTAGCCATCTATGCGCTGTCTTCTTAGAAAACACACCACATCACTAAGTGTTTATGTTTATAAAGTGGTAAAATGTTTACTGAAGGAAATTTAGTATTTACACTACTGATCACTGTTTTGATTTAAAGAATGACATGATTCAAGTTGTCCCTCCAGGCGTATGTGCTATCTTGAGGGTGAAGCAGGTTTATTTTTTTACATTACGTGTGACAGACGAGCATAATTCATGCTTATACCAAACCATAGATTTCAGTTTCGCTGTGTGGGAATGTTTCAGTTCTATCAAGCATGACCCAAGTATATAGGACATAAAATTCAGGTCTTGTACTGCATCCTGGTAAGTATCTTGTCACAGGGAGATCATCCACTTGTGGAAGAACATGCATGGATTTGATAAACGCTGTCATGTCTAGTAAATATCTCTGTTAATTTTAAAATGAACATAAAATGTGTGTATATAAATATGTAACATCTGCATGTTATTTGCTGACAATTATCTTTTACGTAAGTTATGAAAGAAAAGCTTTTGGCAAAATACTTCATTGTAGTTGAGGTTGAAGTCAAACTGAGTAGTTAATACCACTTAGTTACTTTTTTTCTCAAGCATTTGGTATTTTGGCTAATCCTGGCTTGCTGCTGCTATCTGCAAGTGTGACTATTGTGTAAGGATCTAAAAGAAACATAAAAGTCAGTAAGAGCTGCATCTTAATATTACAGAAATGTTTGTGGTACCTGAGGACAACGAAAGGGCTACAGCCACTCCAGCACAGAGGAAGTATAATATAGCAAGGGTCCTGCTGTACTTATTACACACATTTCCTTAGTCATAGATCAACCATGGTGATGTTTTTATTTCATTCTTTAATTTAGGAGCCCAGGTGCCCTGAAGCATTTTTTTATGCTTTAAATAAACCATAAGAAGATAGAGGTTGATCAGTACAATGCACTACTGTGGTAACCTATGAATAATATTTCCTGGTTAAGGGTAAGGTAGAGGGGAATAAAAGCTACTTCATTTTTCTAAAACACTGGACATTTGTAAATCAGTCTGTAGCTGCATGAGGATCTATAGTTGTTTTGGTATTGTTTTTAGTTATGTGAGCTTAGAAAGAACAATTTGTTTGAGTACCAGCTATCACCTTTTCAGTGTTATCCTCCTGTAAACCCCTGCTATTCTTTTTATTGAAATGCAGCAGTAGGATGGAAACTGGGATTTCAGTGCTTTTGAACAGGTGCTGAGCCCAGCAAGGTTCATTTGAGTTACACGATCTGAGATCCCAGTGACCCTGGGAGGACATGGCAGAATCCCTGCACTGATGCATCAATGACTGTTTGCACTTTGCCCAAATAATCTGTTCAAACACTCTGGGTAACTTTACAATTTTTTTTTTCTTCTGATATCTTCTTTTTGGTTTTTTGTTTTTGTTTTGTTCTTTTTGTTGGGTTTTTTTGTTTGTTTTTTAAGACTATGTAATATGTCATTTATATAGATAAAAAGGACAGAGGCACTATTTTATTTGTGAAACCGTTTTCCTTCATTTTAAAATTTGCTACTATCCCTCTGCACGGTGCACCCATCAAGAAGCATAGTTTTCTAGTCCAAGTGATATTTTATTATGCCTATTCAATACATAGCTTGACTTTGGTGTGAAAGAGTTTTGATTTTGTGGAGATGATACCTTGCTTAGGAACCAGTAGTTTCTACAAAGCAAGCCAAAAAATTAAACTTTATTTAAAAAAAAAATATAGAGAGAGAATAAGTGTAGTACTTCATAATTTTTAATACAAATGTGCACTGAGAATATTCTTAGCAATTTTACTTGTGAACATTGGATTTGTTTGATGTTCTTTGGTCAGAATAGCTGTGTTTTTAATAATAAGTAGATAAATACTTATCACTTTCAGATTAAGATAATGAGGAAATTAAATTTTCCTTTGTAGACTTTGTTTTGTATTTAAAATATCTGCCCCCATAGCCTATTTAATTATTTATTTATTAACTTGCCCATTTAATTTCAGTAGAACACACAAGTGAATCTGCTGAGAGAAATATGTGATGTTGGAAGAGCTGATACACCATCTCTGGGACTTGAAAGATGGAAGCTTAACAGGGCTTTTTTATTTCTGCAGCTTTAATGGACAGATGCAGTGACAGGTTAGGAGGGGGCCATAAGAATCTCAAACTTCTTCTCAAGTGACATGAGACCTTCTCAAGCTCCTGTAGAGGATGGAGCAGGAGATGGGTTTACAGCCCACCCAAGGTGAACAGGATGTCCTCGATCACTGACCTGAGTTCCCTTTAGGGCAACAGTGGCAGACTAATTCATCTTGATTTTTGCCTGGGAGGAGACAGGAGATGCTGCTCCTGTCTCAAGCATCTCCAGCCTTGGACTTGTGGGCTGGAGACTGGGCTTAACTGCTTTGTATTTTGTGATACAACATACACACCTCTATTTTCCACTTAAACCGCAGTGCCATTGGAACCATGCTGCAGAAGCAGCCACTCTATGCTTTATATGCAGCATCTTGTCTTCTTTAGAGCCGCCTCTTCTAACAAAGCTGCTGACACATTTGTGGTTATTTTGGGTTTAAAATCTTTCCACCTTCAATCTGATCACTATTTGATTATCTTAACAGACCAGCATTTAGGAAATACAGCTTTAAACCACTTGTTTGCACTTCCTTCATTATGAAATATTGAAAAATCCAAGGCGTTTTCTTCAGATTTAGAGTATTCCTTGTATACCCTGCCTTCAGTTATGAGATTGCTAACGTGTAGTTTCAAGAAAGAAATCTTCAGTTGATTTTTATTGTATCGAGAGAAAAAAACCCACAATGAAGGTCAGGTCTATTTGTAAACTTCATCCATTTTAGCTAGCAAATAAAATAAGCTTTTACAGTGATAATGATAATATTCCTCCTCAGGACAGAAGTGTATGTGGTGATTTATGCTTTATCACTTGTGATAGTCCCCTTACTGTTGTTGGGGTTTTAGTTTGGGGATTTTTTAAATAGTTTTGGGGGCTTTATTTTTGCTCAAATATAATTAGCATCACATTGCACAAAGAACAAACACTGCTCTCAATCTGTTTGCTCTTCCATGCTCTCAGATTTGATGTCTCAAATGTATTTGGTTATGAATAGAATCAATCAAATAAATAAAGAGCAACAACTTCTATCTGTTCAGTTCTGTCATGGCACAGATGGTTTCAAAATTTATCTGAGAACTTATCTTTCTTACTGAGCTACCATAACAAAACAGGAAACGGCCTTGTGTTTGCCCTGTTTGAAAAAGTCAGGCATACATTCAGCAACTGATTGTATTTCGGAGTCCAAAGTATAAATTGTTGCTTTTCATTTCTCTGATAAAAAGCAAAATAATATTGCAGAGCCATTCAGTTCTTCAAATGGGTAAACATTTCTCATAAAAACCAGCTCATTTTCAATTAGTTGTAATAAATTAACCATGCAAAGCAATGGTAATTCTCATGAAAATTTGATTTGGATCTGCTGAAAGCAGACACACATTACTTCCTGCAGACCACCACCACAATGAGAGCAGCATTTGTCTCAGAAATCTATCAAGTTAGTTATGTTATGGTTTTAGACACCTACAGTATGCCCCCAAAATGTGCTTCTCTTGTGCTACTGTGACTGATAGCAGCAGCTCAACAACCACCCTAGTGTTGGTTCATTCCCTGCACCCCAGTCCTTCCCCCAAAACAAGCAAAAAGTATTCTTGACAACAAACCCCACTATTTGAAATAGATTGTGTTTAGTGAAGGTAGAGGTGACTGAATGGAAACCCAGGCTTTTCATTCATGGGATGGTGGAGACCAGTGCAAAAAATGCTCAAATGTATTTTTTTTTTACTACTAAATATTTTAAAATTATATTTTAAAATATGTTTTAGGACTTCGCCCAAAAAGAACTCTGCGCTTGGTGCTGTGGACAGGAGAAGAGCAAGGAGGAATAGGTGCTGAGCAATACTATCAGTTGCACAAGGTAAACCATGGCTTCAGACGATTTGCTTGACAGCACTTTTCTCCCTAGTCTTGTGACTTCCTTGTTATGTTTGTTGAAAAGTTCAGCTTTCTAACCTAAAATACTGTTTCCAGTTCTGCCTGAAAGTGTGTTTTCTGTTTTTAATTATAAATGCAAACCTCATTTTATATTTAACAGAAAGCAATGTGGCCACACATATACATGTTCTGCTTGACCCAAGATACTCTGTCACAAAACTGTTCTGAAACAGATACTTCATGATGATGTCTGCCATAGCTTTCAAACATAGCTACCTTCCTGAGAATGAATGACAAATGGTCCACATATGTTGGCAATATAAATAAATTTTGTTTGCTTTATGTATTTCTGCTTCATTGCATTTCCCTGTAATATTTTAGAGTGTAAAACATAAAATAATACAAAGAAAAATCTTTCTTGTCTTACCTTAATAATGCATAATCTAAAGAACTCTTTGCCAATTATTAGTTTTGTGGGATCTGGAACATTTTAAATGGTTGATGTCAGATGATGCAAGGAACACACAAACTCTACAAGTGGTTATCAGGAGAAAAATGTTGTGTCTTTCACATCCGTTTCTCCTGCCAACAACCTTTTCAAAGTACAGCATGACATAAAGGGCAGTTGTGTAAAACCATTTTGGAGATAAATCATTTGAATATGTGTGGATTTTTTTTCCCCCCCAGAAAAGTTATGCTGTACCTGTATGACTAAGATAAAGTAGTTATTTTTTATTATTTGCCCTGATCTGGTATTATTTCTCTCAGTGATGGTTAATATATCCAAGGCAGAGACAAGGTAAATGCAGATGTGTTTAGGAAGTCACCTGCTGTACAGTAGTATGAAAGCAGACTTACAAGCAATTCCTGAGTATGTTTTTAACGGTAAGCAACCTACCAGAACAAATAAATGGAAATTTCACTTTGAATCAAATTCATTGTGATGAATCAAACTCAATCAGTTTGCATCTGCAACCGAGTTGTCAGAGATAACATTACAGTGGTTATGGTTTTCTGGCTAATTGATGAACAGTCAGTTATGTCCCACTAACTTGTTTAACATTATGAAGAAGTGTATTTAACTACCCATATATAATGTAGTTCCTCCTTATATCACCAAATTATAGGGATAGCTCAGCTGTCTCATTTGGAAGAGGTACCTAAGAACTTGCATTTCTCATCTTCCAAGAGGTAACAGGCTACAGTTTAGTATGTATTAAGGACTCTGAATTTATCACTGGTGCTCTG